>NW_010394235.1:0-400 GCF_000710305.1 Buceros rhinoceros silvestris
GCTGGATGATTAATGCTACAGAAACCCAACTGTAATGGAAATTATTCTAGCTTAGGTGTTTCTGACTCAGATGAGCAATTATTAAGTAACAGGCCCTAATCAGCTGCTATTTCAGTCAGAAAAGTCCACAGATCAGCAGTGACATGATGAAGTAATTTGGTGGAGTTTCTTCCCCATGTCTCTAGTAACCATCCTTACTGCATCCTTACCTGCTGGCCATCTTGCCACCTACCTTTTTTTTCAGCAATGACCCCTACCTCTCTTCCCTGCAGCAGCAACCTGGCTGCCCATCACCTCTTTGTCTCCAGAGACCACCCAGCCCTGAAGTCTGTGTGTTGTGCGGCACGCAGAGCTGCAGCTGACTCTCAGCCGCTCTGCCATCAGCTGTGGCTGGTCCATT
>NW_010394235.1:541-10413 GCF_000710305.1 Buceros rhinoceros silvestris
CCTGCTTATGTTACCTGCTCAGAGTGGTAAGCAAGAGAAAACGCTCAGAAGGACATATGAGGCCCATCTGCCATATTTCCTATAGATAGGTTCTAGCAACGCAAAAAACCCTATAAATTATGCATACAAAGACTCCATCCTAGGCAGCATTCCATAGTTCCACAACCCATTCGATTTGGGGTTTGTTTTGTTTTTTTTTCCCTGTCCCTTTGCAAGGCAAAACTTCTAAGAGTGTAAGGACTTCAGCAACAGACTAAAATGTCCAGACAACTTTGGAAGCAATTTCTCAGTGAGAACTGCAAAGCTGAGGAGACTTCCGCGTAACATTTAATGTTTATACTGTAAATGAAATATGGTACCTTATGTGTTATTCTCCATATATAAACAGATGTATTACCATAGCTTAAGCACTACAATAGATCACTTAGATGAATTATCATTTACTTGGAAAAACAGAAGGCCTATCATTCAGTTTCTGTTTATAAATAGTGCCAATAGAGCGTTAATCTGTATTTGTTTCCACATAGCCATTACCCATAACTGTTTTGAATTCATCTTACGATTCTATTTTCTGGTTTTTTGTAAAGAGGAAGAAAAGGTGCAAAGCATTACACGTATCCAGACCCATGTTCCAACACTTGTCTTAGTAAGATATTACTTTGGAAGAATTAACATTAAAAAAAATAGTAGAACTTGGTTCTTCATGACTGACTCATCATACAGAAGCATCAGCTATAACTAGAATTACAAAGGAGTATGAGCAAATGCATGAAAGAGAATGGACAGGAAAGAAATACTCTAGAAAAAATTATAAAATCCTCAAGCATTTCTAAATAAAATTTACCCTATAAGTATTTATTAAAAAGTGATATGAAGCACAGGTCTTTCACAACATTACTGTCCTTTAGGTTTGCAATCCATACAAGATGCAACCAAAGATGTTTGCGTGCTCCATGTGCTTACTCTATATACATGCTACTTACTACTTCACCACCGCTTAGACACTCTCTTCAAATCTGCTACATAACCATTATATATATACATATATAATGGTTATATATACGTAACCATTTCCAAGAACTTGGCAGGCATCAGCCTCTCCTCCTACGACACAGAGCCACTCCTTCTGGCAGAACCATTTTTCATTCCCAACCCAAATGACATCTCACTATTTTTCAGTCTTTCACTTCGACACCACAGAGACAGTCTCCAACCTGCACAGTTCAGCACACCTCAGGCTTGTGGGACTGTGTCAGTGCAAGACCTACCATCCATTCTGCCCTTTTCTATGCCCTGTTACCTCTGAAATCTTTCCCTGACATAAATAAGGACTTCCTCTGTCTATTGGTAGGGATCTATTAACAAAACCATGCAGAAGGAGTGAAAGTAGGATTTTTAAAAGCATTCAGTCCTAGCACTCAGTCCTGTCCCCGCTGCAGTCTGTGGTAAAACTGGCTTGGATTTTCATGTGCCCAAATGTCTTTCACTGCAGTTTGAAAGGCATATAAGAAACTAATAGGAGGGTCTGAAGTGATCCAGGATTTTAGCAAAATGAGAAGTTATACAGAGTGGCAAAGATAAAGGGTGCTGGAACTTATGTTCTCCCTAAGCATGAGCCCATCACTGTGTGCAACTGTGAATAACTGCAACTAACAACTTCTCCCACAAATTTTAGAAAAGCCTCGTGCTGTTTTTACTGTTGCTGCAGCAAAAGACATCGTGACGGAAGTCTCATGCTTAAAGAGATTATAGATGAGGTATTTAACATGCATAGCACCTGGGATCCAGTTAAATGAGGAATGTAGACTGCAAATGCTCAAGGGTATCTATTAGCAACAATGTCCTGCAGTGAGAGTACCCAGCAAGGTAACAAAATCATTTGTAATAAGGGTATTCCCTGGAAAAAATAAATCATTAATGTGTTCCAGCTGTGCTAGGAGTATTCATGACTTATGGAGAGACAGAGTTGGTAAGTGGCTGGAGGAGGAAAACAAGGGGTTCTTTTCACAAGATTGATGGTGTTATTTTATACCAACCAGGTACAGAGGAGGAGTAAAACCAATATGTCTAATGAAAGCTCACCAGAGAGATTATTTATGCTGTGCTAAAAGATTTCAGATGCTGATTTTAAACCAT
Organism: Buceros rhinoceros silvestris; assembly: GCF_000710305.1. NCBI lineage: Eukaryota > Metazoa > Chordata > Aves > Bucerotiformes > Bucerotidae > Buceros > Buceros rhinoceros. The sequence goes on from NW_010394235.1 coordinate 2,678, forward strand.
CACCTCCCAAGAAAGTGTGGAGTAAGTTATAAGACTTGAGACTTAGTTTAGTTTTCAAGCTAAAAAGATGATTGATTTTATATAAACAATGAGATTTGATTTGTGTTTGATCTTTGGGTTTCTCTCTTAGCCAGTGTCTGATCATGGTGTAATGACCAGAAAGGCTCATTACGCACATGACCTAGAGATCTCAAAATTTTGGAAGGCTCCTACCTCACAGTCACTATTCCACTGTATATGACCAAGGGTGAAATTCCAGTTCTAGTTTCAAAAAATGCCACTCTCAGCTGTTCTTATTGCAATGGTCAGACCAAATTTCAGAACTCTTTCTGAATGTGGGAGCCAAGTCCCATGAAAATGAATGACAAAACTCCTATCAACACTAACGAGCACTTAATCAGAACCTAAAAGGAAAGGAAACTAACTGCATATGTCAGCTTTTTCACAAGTAATACGATTTTGACAGGAAGAGTCTGTGTAATCTGTGACTGACTTTCTTCTAACGTACTCTATTTTTCACTGGCTTACTCTGGGATGTCCTTTGATAACAGAGAGTTAATGGATTTCCTGGCATTCACAGGCTTTTGAAAATTCTGACTATCTGCTTCACAGAGAATTACTTAAATTCGCTAATGTTTACTGAATGTTTTTAAATCTCCTGAAGGAAAGCTTTAGATAAGGCTGCGACATCGTTGTTGTTCTTCATCTCTGATAGCTTAATTTAGGATTTGCCCTGATGCTGAACAGAACATTCAGCGCATAGCTACAGAGCTTCTGGACTTTGGAGAGATTCAATCTTACTTCTTAAGCAAAACAAGGAAAAAATGTTAGTATTTGTTATTTTTAACCCCCTGATGATATATGTAGTCATAAAGAGTTTCATTTTTAAGTTTTGGGAAACCAAACATTCAAATTTGACAGCATCTCTCAGTAATGTCCTTTGAAAATGGTCCTGGGAGGGGGGACAAAACATTATTAATTTATTACAGAAGCTCAGCATTTACATCAACAGGAAATATACTCCACGATGGTCTCTTATAAGGAACTACGTACAACCAGGAAATTGAATGCATGGATTTACTTTATGCTTTTCAACCTGAGATTTAATAATTTAGATAAAGAGTGATTCACTTTATGGAAGAATATTAAAATTTCTCATTTCCCATTCCTCTTGAGATTTTAGTTTCCTTTTTTCCAGTGCACTAATGTTGTTATTTTTCCTCTTCATTCATTCTGTTGTATCAAAATATATTAGTATTCCTTTGAAAAATTATAAACAGAATGTAAAGACAGATGCTTTCAGCATACTCATTAACTAGTTCAGTATCTCCATTTTATTCCTCCCTCAGCTTTTGCTTCCTGGAATACAGTAGATTAGACATTGTCTTCTCCTCCCTGCCCCCACCACTGCATCTGGAAAAGAGAAAATACTGAGTAAAAAGACGGACTAAAATATTTTTTTTTCAGCACCACAACAGTATAATAAAATTTCTAAATCTTTCTGTTGCATAGATGATCCAAAATGTCCAATGAAGTTTTCTAGTTTGCATTGATTTCTCTTGGAGAAAACCATTATTTTACATTTTCTAACAGTCACTTTTGTGTAAGTTTTTCAGCCCTTGAAACCCACAGCTCTGGTACTTTTTTCTGGTGGTCATGTGATCATTCTGAAAAATTGCTTTGAAGTTTCTGCTGTATTTTCCTCCCTATCTGCCTTCTAGTTATTAGTGATAAACCAATACAGTACCCACTTCTGAGTTCCTCAATACAGCAGCGACATGGACACAGTGCAGCAAGCACATGGAGGGCCATGACGATGATTGAGGGACTGGAGTATCTTTGACATGAGAAGAGGCTGAGAGCTGGGAGTGTTTAGCCTGGAGAAGGAGCTCAGGCAAATCTTATCAGTGTGCAGATGACAGATTTGTTCTCCATGCAGCTTCAAAGTTTCTTGCATCAGGGCTTCTCAGGTGCTCGAGGCAGTTGAAAGGTTTAGTGCAGTTCTGAAGTTTCTAAATATTATCCCATCAACAACAACTTTTTATTCTGACTGCCCTGTATTTATTTAACCACTCTTCCATTCTGAAAAGCCGAAGACCCTGTGTCAGGATAGTTGCATTGAAAAATTTAATATAATCATTTAGCAAAACAAACTCTGTCTCCATGAGACAATGTACTAAGGGATGCCTGGGAGCTATGCTTGCAAAATAACATCTGGCAAATCCCACTGTAAGAGGTAGAGACAAATGTAATTGAACCATATAGAAGAAGGAAAGAAGGAAAGAAAGACTGATTAAGCTTTTATTTTCTGTCTTACAGCTTCACGTCATTCTAGAGAAAACATAACTGCTTTCCAGACAGCTGGATCTTCCTTATTATATTACAGGAACCTGTGACTGGATGAAAAGCTGTAGGCTAAGCATCTTCTTTTGTATGACACTTTTAGCAACCCACTTGTTTATAGCTGTAGTTGTAATCATATTTCTACAGAGCATTTTTTTCCTTCTGTAATCTGAATGCACGTTCAGGGACTTAAATGGGAATTCTGTTCATAAGCAATTGCGAAATTAAGTCCTTACTGGTAAAGTTATGAAATAACTATTAAAAAAAAATTACAATCATATACAGAGCTAAGGTCCAATTCTGGACATAAAATTCTGGGCATAAAACAGCAAAATAATGGATATTTCAGAACCTATCAAAATAATCTGCTATTTGGTTTTCTTCTGCCTTTGGTTTAATTTCTTAATCCTTTGGACCAGAAACCTGCCTGGTAATATGCCTAAGAAGTAAGCAATGATTTGTATTGTAGTTATAAAACAAATCACAAGTCTACATGGAAAATTCTGCAAAGAATATTGTTTATAAAAGTTTCAATATTGCATTATAGGTACAACCAGAGAAACAAGAATAAGGAGGAAACTGAATTAGGAAATCGGGAACAAGAAAAGAGGACTTGAAACAGCTGTGGAAACAAATACCATATCTACAGATAATATTTTTAATATCATGTTCCAGTTCTCTATTTGTATAGCAGATCTGCTTCAGGCAGTGTAGAAGGGTGCAAATGAATACATCCTCAGCATGCCAGCTGTTGTTCTACATTTAGATATGCTACTTTATGTCAGGCAATATTTAGGTTTACGAGAAACCTCTATACATTGTTTTGGAATAGGTGGCTCAATGGAATACCATTGCCACAAGCAGCAAGATCGAATGCATTATCTCAGATTACAATTACCAACTCATATTGTAGAAGAAGGAATTATACCCAGTCAGGAACATCAGGATGCAGAATCAATAATCCCACTCTGTGAAGCCACCCTGCTGGTTCTTAAGCAAGATGAAATGGGTGGATATTCATTAAACTGTCCAGAATGTGGTAACCTGCCAGGTCCACTGACCACACTGGGTTTGCGTGGGTGGTTACCTCAGTGAGAAATCTGATTAGTAGAAGATAGCTCAAAAGCTTCGGTGAAATGTTTTGTGAAAAGAGAGAGCCCTGCTGTGCAGTGTCGTTACATCTCAGCCATGCCCTGCTGGGATAACAAATAAAGCAGGAGTAGTTTTAGCTGTAGAAGTTTACCATATGACTACAGTGCAGCAAAAGGATTAAACTTTTGTTAGTGACAGCACTCAACTTTAGTTGTACCGACACACCACTAGAGGGGGAGGGACTGCTGAACGGTGAAAAGAGCCATAGTTTTCACACAGTTTTCAATGTGGCTACCAAATATGTGGTCCCACTCTGGCGTAACCAAGTTCTTGGCTATTTTGGGGGTTTATACCTGAGAAATTATTTGTTGCACATCAAGATAGTTATCTGATTGGTATGAGTATAGCAGAATTCAGACTGTAAAGGCATATATATATTTTTGAATACACATTAGCATGCTAATGTAAACCTATGTCTTGCATACTTCACCTGCAATGTGTTTTTGTCCTAGAACAGGGTATATTAGGGTGCAAATGAACCCTAATAGACTTTAACTCATTTTGTCAAGTACTTTGGCTTAATGGCTTTGAACAATGTCACTTGTACTCCTGCATTGTCAAACCTTAGGGCTTTTAACACTCATTTTTGAAAATTCTTGAAGAAAATACAAAAATACTATTGAAAAGTTGTTTTAAAAACTAGTGTCCGCTAGTGCCCCTCCTGCAACTGCTGATATGTCAGTAAGAAAGATAAAGGCATAACCAAGAAAAAAAGTGCCTTAAGTTCCTAAAGCAATTTTTACACGCAGCATCTGGGAGTATCACTAACTTGGCGGGCCCAGTCTGAGTTGCATTTCTCCTTTGGCTGTCACTGTAGTCTAACACTTACTGTTGAATTAGACTCAGATTAGATAGGTCTAATCTGGATTTTACATTCATTACTTCATCAGGTTCACTCTGAAGGAAATCGCAACAGTGATGAAAGCTTGAGTAAACACTGCTTTATTATTGAAATTCAAAACAGCTGCATCAAGGCAAAAAACACAGGAACCAGAAAATACTCTTAGATATGGCTGTACTTCACTTTACACAAAAGGAAATTTGTCACGCATTGAAGTGCTGGAGCTTTAACTGCCTCAGGTTGCACGAGTAAAGCTGCTGAGAAAAAATAGGTTCTATAAAAGTACTGTTGGAATTTGGCCCTTCCAAATGTACCATTTAACAGCTTTTCTACATAATTTGTGAGATAGGACTCTAAACCTCAGCTCGGAAGGTTTGGGCGTTTGTGGGCTTTTTTACCCTGTCTCTAGTTTTTTCCTGAAGGAAATGAAAGTACAGACTTTTTTTAGCAAGATACACAATACACTTGCTGTCCTAGTCACAGAGGAGAAATCTTAGAAATGGAAAGGTCAATTTATGATCTGGAAACTCACTTTCCTCCTGAAGATTTAGGATAAGCCAGCAATGAAGAAAATCTCCAAGACTGTAATCCCTAGGGAGACTGCTGTGTTTCCAACTTAAACAAGGAATTATTTTATCTCTAGTTTGGCAACCTAATGAAGTGTTTAAGCCACACTTTCCCTGCAGCAATTAGACGTGTAAGAGAACTCTATTATAAGGAAAAGAACCCACTCTGTAAGCACTAAAACCTACATGATCTCAACTCCACAAATCAGTTAGGTCATAACCAAATGGAACTAAAAAGTTTGGGGTTGAGACACCAAGGTGAAGTAATGTACTCGTTTCATATTTAATGTCTATAAAAATGTTTTCATATTTCTTCAAACACCCAGAATGTCTTATCTACTATGTATGCAGTTGAAGAGAGCATATGGAATATTGTACTAAAACCTACAGACATCCTCTTTTGGAACACAAAGACTGGCCTGTTAAGAACCTTGCCTAGTAGACTCTATTTCAGGAATGTTTAATTCAAATGTATTTCTGCCATTTACATGTAGATGTAATGTTAGATTGGTAGAAGCCCTAGGCAGTAAGTTAAAACCCATTTCCTTTTGCTCCTAGCCACACTGCAGAGGTCATACACAGTGCTAGTTGTTCCTGAGAACACTTTCTTCTTCCCTGTGTCCTGTGATTTGGTAACTTGTTTCTAAATACAACCTCAGCTTTCATACATAAATAAGATTGTGGTTTGCTACTGAGCTGATACTCAGGGCAAATTCAACAGGAAAACTCTGCTGAATCTTTTATTGATCCCTTGTTCTGCTCAACTGTAGAGCTGGACAGCTTGAGAGCTTTGAATGTAAGAACTGTGGACAGCAAATTTTCTCAGATTGAAGAGTTATGAGGCCAATAAAAACATTTTGTCATTTCTATGCCAACATGTCCTTGGGACTCTGGAAATTCAAGTATGTGAAATACAATTTTCAGTAGAAGATTCAGCTGTATGCACAGGCAAATCCTTGCAAAAGTGAGGCCCTAATTTCCTCTTTCCCCCATTCTGTTGTGTACGTGCGAAGGTGAAAGCCTACATGGGACTCTCCATGGAAAACAGATGTGACATTAAATTACACAGCAGTGATAGAGGTATTTCTGTGTGGTACGTGTGTCTTCTCCTCATTCGACAACATGAACTGTATTGGCATCTGTGACTACTACTCTAGAAGGTTTAAAATATTCTTATAAAACTTGAGGTAGACATTTCCATTTATTCCATAGGTTTCCATTTATGAGAATCAAGGAATGATTTTATTTTCCTTGAGGAGAATAACTCTGATACTCTTTATAGTGATAAAATTCCGTTATGTTCATCCTGTAAGGGCTCTGAAGGATCATGATAAATGTCATCCTATGTATTATATAAGCTTATTTTTGTGATAGCACTTGTTTAAGTCTACTCCTCATTCCATCAAGGTTAGCTCACAAGCTATTAATTATAGCTTTTAATTAAGTTAAATTTTTAACTGTGTCATCAATCAATTCTGAGAAATTTAATTTTCTGTCACAATGGCTTTAGGAAACTGGTACCGTCTACAGACAGAATAGCCATTAGCATATGTAAATGGAAAAACATGGAAAAGAAGATGAGACCTGTCTGTGGGCCCTGAAATTATCAATCTCCAAGACAGGATAAAAGAACAGCTTCCCTGTGGGAGACAATGACTTACTTCTTCATGATAGTTATTTAATGTCAATGTACTTTATTCAGACAATAAATAAGAGGACTTCCCTTGAGCTTGATTGCTTGTATAATGTGTTCACATATATAATTATAAAGGGAACTAAAGGCCAAGCTGGTGTGTGAGGAAGCGAACTAACTTCACCATCCACCAGCTCTTCCCATGCTGTTGGCTGCTCACCTGGGCAACTGGCAATGCATCCTCGGCTGATACAGAGTTTTCCACCTGCAGGCTGTATTATGATACATTTGTGACACATTGTGAATTTCTTTAACAAAACAATCTTTAAAAAAATCCCCATAAATTTGTTCCTAATATAAGATGTTATTAGTACATGCTTGAAAGGGTAAAATAACCCCTAATTCAGGAAACTAAACATTTAAGGACTGACCCTACAGGACAATTAACTACAAGTTAGATAATCACCACTGCCTTCATCAGGTTTCAGGTGGGATTGATTCTGCTTGAAGGTAAGAACACAATAATCTTAACATCCCAATACTGCAAGCCACATAATACCAGATGTTTAAGACATAAAATAATAAATTAGATGATAACATCCCCTAAAGCTGTTTAATTTCCAGGGAACAGCCAGGTATTTATATTTAGCTAGAGATGCAGAATTTTAAGAGTCTGGCCCACAGTTCACACTGTGTGAGAGTCAGTACTAAGCTAGTGCATAATTTAAGTCCTATTAAACCATTCATCTGTAACTTTAATGATACACAAGCCTCATGCTGACTTCTCCTGCAAAAATGACTCTCACGCTGCATTTCTTCTCCAGGCAGAGGCAAAATAGCAAATAGCACACAACATCTAAATCTAAAAGCCATAAATACAGGACCCTTTTCTTAACTTCTCCCTTCTTTGGGAAACATGCATAAGAAGGAGAAGTTATGACTGACAAACAGGTTATTGACAAATACGAAGCCTTTACTTTTTGCAAGCAATCACCACTTCCTAGTGACAACTGGGAAAATTGGCAAAAGTGTTTTGATGTAATATCAGCATTTTCCTAGGGATTTAGGAGGATGTTAGTAACGTGTAAAAGTTCCCTCTCGAAAACAGTTACAACAGACACAAGACACAGCTGGTTTTTTTTTTTTTTTTGTGGAACGCAGGGCCAAACACTTACCAAAAATCTTATTGAATAGGCGCTTG
>NW_010394235.1:10453-27539 GCF_000710305.1 Buceros rhinoceros silvestris
AAGACGGTGCTGTTTTTTTGTTTTTTTTGTGGAACGCAGGGCCAAACACTTACCAAAAATCTTATTGTATAGGAGCTTGTTGGGGTGGAGTTAATCTTCCTAATAGCAGCCCTGGTTCTGTGACCAAAACAGTGTTGTTAGCGGTGCTTGCATAGTGTCAAGGCTGTCTCTCCAACTACCTCCAACAAAGGCCGGTAGGCTGAGGGTGGACAAGATGTAGGGAGGGGACACAGCTGGGACAGCTGACCTCAACTGGCCAGGGGGTCCATATAATGTCAAGTTCAGCAATAAAACTTGGGGGAGAGCTTTTCCAAAGTAGCCTTCATTCGGGGAATGTCTGGGCATTGGACAACTGGTGGTGAGCGATTAATTTTGCATCACTTGCTTTTTTTCCTCTTTTTCCTTTTCACTTATTAAACTGTCTTTATCTCAACCCATGAGTTTTCTTATTTTGCTCTTCTGATTCTCTCCCTCATCCCTCATGGGGAGGACTGAGTGAGCAAGCGGGTGGGGGCTTAGCTGCCAACTGGAGTCAACTCACCACACTTAGCTAAAAGTCTTCTGTACTTTCAGCTTCCTTGTTCAAGACTCTCAGCCTCAGAAGTCACCTCAGAAGAAGTCATGACGAAGCTGTCAAGGACCACAGACTTAGGAAACATGGTTTCCTAAGTTTCCATTGTGAAACATGGTTTCCTAAGTAGCCTGCCAGGTAAAAACCAGACTATTGTTTCACTGAAATTTTGCAGGAATTAGCGTATTTCTCATCAGAACAAACTGTTTCGTTGAATGTTTTGCCAACTTGCTCAAATTTGGACTAGATTTTTCTTGTGCCACACCTCCTGGTAGTAAAGGAAGGAGCTGAAAATAGGCACAGTTGGGGACCTAATTACAGCACAATTGCAGACCTGTGCATGTTGATATTTTGGGGAGCCTTACAACGAATACAGCATGGTTACCTGTACCTCCCTAGAATTTAACGTCATGCCCTCTGAATATTTCATCTGGCTTTTTGGAAAACAAAATCCTGAGCTCACTGCCACACCAGATATGAAGAAGCACACAGTGATGTCCTGAGGTCTGATTCTTCCACATTTCTGGATATGAAAGGCAATAACAGTTCTAACAAAGGAATCTTTGCATATTATGCATCTCCTCATGAGTAACATACAGCAACAATTAATGAAGCTCCTTTTCAAACAGAAATGAACACGAGCATATGCACTCATTACTAATGAACACGGCAACAGACACACGTCTTAGATGATCTAGTGGAATTAAAATATGTATAGCCAAAGTTGAAGTCAGGGATACAAGCAAAAGATTTCATAGACAGAAAAGTATATAGCTATCTACAAACTAATCAGGCTTCAGTAAAGACATTTTACCACACAACTCAAAATCAGAGAGTGAAGTTTCACTGAGTAGAGACAACACATACCTTGACAGTTCCTTCTAGCCTCAAAGCACTTCAGATGCAGGAATACTCTTGGGAGGTTTGAGCTTTGTTTTTAGATCTGCTAGATGGTTATCTCACAGGTTCAATACTTAGAGACAGTAACCACGGAGGGACCATGCAGGGGACCATGACCTCAGGGTTTGTGGGTGAGATAAATTCTTGTGATAATGTTTGGGAAAAACTCATAACAGTGTGGTTTAATACTAAGAATTTTCAAAAGGCAAAAATCTATTCTTGTTCTCATCAAAGGTAATCTCAAAATTATCATTAATTTTAGCATAGACGAAAGTGTATTTTAAGTAATGGAGAAGTCTGTGGTACATTCACAGTATGGATCAACCAAGACACTACGAGAAAAACCAATTACAAAAAGTAATAACAGTTTACAAATTTTGAGTCCTCTTAAACCTTTATTGTTCAATTTAAAATAATTCCTTCATATATAACAGTATGTCAAACTAGATATAAAAGTGTATAAGCCTTTGTTTGTAAGTAAGTTTAGGATACACTTTTCTTCCTCTAGAAGAGCCCTTTAAAATATTTTTTTCTGGCTTCAATCAAACAGATGGAGAATTGTAAATATTTTCTACAACATTAAAGCATTTAAAATTTTTCACACTTGATTGTAAGTTTTTAACCAATATTTTAGATTTTCTCTGAGAGTCCCACTTAAATGCAACCCAAAACTTCAACAATAAAGCTCTTCAGTGTGGCATATTGACAAGTGAAAGATAATACATGGGGTCAATCCTTCCTGAAAGATATCTATGTTAGCTAGCTATGCATTTCATCCCAAAGGGACAGTGAGCCCTTCAGGTATTTCCAGTTTCACTCCAAAGCCATTTTTGGGGCATATATAAGGAATGTGAAGATGTATTTAGCCTTTGCTTATATGTATGTGTTTGTGTGCTTGTGCCTGTTCTTATAGGTAAAAGATATTCTTAAACAGCAGATAAAGGGCATAACTTGCCCATTGATATATCTAGGGGAATATTTGCTGCAATATTTAAATTAAGCCTATCATGTCCATAAATGACAGGACAGAAGAGCATTTTTCTTTTATAAGGGGCTGCACAAAAGGTAGAGGCAAAGATCACTACAATATGTAGAATCCTTTTACAGGTGTATCAGAGGCTGAACAAAATTTTCTCCCCAGTAAATTCAGTTGCTGCTGGTGTTGTCATAAAAACAAGCAGTGACTAGGATAGGGACTTCCTTTTAAGTCGTAACAGCTGAATGGCAAATTAAACTGTGAAGTATTCCATTGCTTCATTCAGTAAGCAGGTTTGTCTATTTGCTGAGCCTTGTCTTAGAATCCCTCCTCAATACTGTTTTTCATTAGTGCTGAAAGCAAACCACCACTTTGTGTTCATGGCTGAAAGAAAAGATGATCAGAAAACAAGCACCCCAGAGCAACATTCTGCATTTCACTTGAGCAAGAAAACAAGCCAGTTTCAAAGCCATCATTATTGCCTAAAGATCACCATTAAAGCTGCTTTTCTAAATTGCATCCTTCACAAGGAGCTACTTGTGCTTCAAATCCTTACAGCATTGTTCATGCTTTCTGCATTTCTACTTAGCTGTATTTAGAAAGATCTTCTGAGATATGTGAAAAGTTGTCATAGTAAGGTCCTCAACAAGTCAAATACTGACATGTAAGTAAAAGAATCCTATAGTATGTAAGGATTTCATATCTGCCAAGCATTCAGACATCAATAAAAGTCAATTGCGATTATAACAAATCAGCATATTGTGGTTTTGCTTTCCTGGAAAATGAAATCACTATATCAGGTGACCTCCATACCCAGTCACTGCTTTTACCTAGATCTAGTTTAGAAAGCCACACAACATTAGAGCTATTCCTAGACATATAATAAAAGAGGTCCTGTCTGAGTTTACAAAAATTGTCTTTGAACTGAGTCATAAAATTAAAAAAATTGATGTATTGTCTCACATCTCATATTTCATGCGGGATTTTTTTAAATGGGATTTGTAGTCTTCAAGATCCTTTTAGATATCCCATTTTTTAAATGATGATAATACTTTACTCCGTAATTGCTTATAGTGAAATAGTCTAAATACCAAGGTATGCGGGGGAAACGTGTTGATTCTGTTCCAGGTTTGTGGCAGCTCTTTGAAGAGCTCAAAGATCCCCAGGAGAGTTTAGAAGGGAAGAAGAATTATTTCATGGCAGGATGTTGCTCTGCACACATGATTGACATGAATTGGGAAGTTTGTAATCAACATGTTTGCTCTTACATTTTTGTAGAATTTGGGCCTAAAGCGCTCTCTCTACTTGAGAAAACATGGCAGAATTTTTCCTCGGGATATTTTGTTTGCAACTACTTCTAGAGACAATTTTCTGTCTCAAGGGTTCTCTTATCTCCTATGTTTTTACAGAGGAACATACACGAGATAAACATTTTAATAGAAGGAAAACCTTATCCTACCAATAACAGAAGTGTAGCTTTTATTTCATTATCATACTGTTATGAGCAGTGGCATATATCCAGGTTTTTGGTTTCTAATGGTTTAGCTTGGTTTCCTGGAGTGTTTGAAAATGTCTGAATATTTGAAAAACCCATGATAGCAGAGCTTTTAAAAAAATAAACAGACTGTTTTTATTTTCTGGTGTAAATGAGTCTCAGCAGCTTACAGCTATCTCAACTAGGGTTTTTTAAATGGCTTGAGTATTTATTCAGTACGTGCGTGTACACAAGCACAACTCTCAGTCCTGCAGAGTTATAGCGTGGGACATCTTCAGTTGCATCCACAGTGCCAAACTGTCGTGCTACAGAGTGTAAGGTTAATGCGGAGCCAAGGCTGGAGAGCATGCCTTTGTACTGAATGACTGACACTGTACTGACGCCGTTCCCAAGCAGCTGGGAAATGATGATGATTTCTGTTAATCAGTTGACTCCTCTAGAGTCTGTGGGTTACAGTTACAAAAACTTCATGAGAAGGTAAAACAGTACATTCTTTGTGCATGTATTAGAGAAAATCTATAAAACCTACCTACTAATTTATCAGTTTATTTAAGAGCAAGCACTTTGCAGAGCTATCAGTATAGCATTTTTGTGATTCACAAAGGCTATACAAAGAAAAAAACTACAATTTTCTTTCAGGGGGCTTAAAAGATCTTTGCAGAGAATTGATAGTATGAGATGATATAGATCAGGAACACAAAACACACACCCCCCAATATATTAAAATTTGGTGTCTGTAATGAGACTTACAATGAACACAAAATTGCATGGCATCATTCTGTAAAAATTGTGCACAGACGCTTTACGCAGATACACAGTTTAAACCATAGGACTAAACAATAAACCCCTTAAATCACCATTATAATTTTGTATCCTTTATATTTGAAAGGCACATATGTATTTACACACACTGACACACCCACATTTACATTCTTCATATGTATCTATAAACACATATATATAAAAACATATATATATATACACAGACACATATGCAAGTTATGACAAATGCTTCAGATGAGCATTGGAGGGTGGCCCAGAGAAAAAATTTAATACAAGGAGAAAAAAGGAAAAAGAATATTAGTGGGTTCAACTGTTTTCTAGTTTGTATACTAAATGCTAGTCAATGGTCTGGCATATTGAAAATTGCCCTGAGCTCTCCCATGCAGACAGAATACAGGGAAGCAGTAGATAATTTATAGAGCTAGGCAGAAACCAACACGTTTTAAAATTTCCCCAGAACGGGGGGAAATGTATTAGGTAATATTTGGCAACTTCTTCCATGCTTGCTTTTTCCCCCCAACAAGCTTATTCTGGTCATTACCATGTCTACACATTTAAGTGCATGAGTACACAAAAAAGAGATTATATCAGTCAAACAAGATGAGAAATCCCAGATGCAAGCCATAGATGTTCTCTGTTTATACGTAAAAGACAACCCCTTGGGGGATCTAACCACTCTTCAACTGCAAAACATTTAATGGTACAGAGGGGATGTGGGCCTTGATTCTGCTAACTCTTAAACATGTGCTGCAGTGTAATCTGCAAAATAGTCCAAAGAAGTCAAGTGTGTAAAGCTAAGTACATAATTTAGTTGCAAACTGAAAGTCTTAAAACACTGCAGAATGTTCTGCTTTTAAAGCTTCCAGTATTTTTTTCCTTAGCAATACCAGACAAAGCAGGAAGAGATAATCACAGCTTGATAATCGTTTAGCAGAATTCTTGTAAAACCAAAGATTACGCTCAGAAGGGGCAACTGTCATAACCTTTACGTTCCAGATGCCAAAAAGATGCGGTGGTCTAGGGATTATCTTCAGATAAATAATGCTAAGGCTCCAGTCAAACAGCGGGACATCTGTTCTCAGCATAGCAGCAAGTCTGGAAACAGAGAGGTAAGAGCATCAGTAAGAGTAACAGATCTATAGAAAGGGAGCTCCTAGTTTTGCAGACCAGCAAATGCAGTATCTCTAGATTAAATCTGTATCATCAAAGAGGAGAGGTGAAATAAGGTCTGACTGATTATACTGCCTTTGAAGAGAGCTTAGAGATTGAATGTTTAACTTCAGAAAACCTGCTGTTGATGGGTTGTGGAGTTTAAAATGACCCTTCATCCTCAAATACAGATGAGCTGGCTTCTACACATGCGGGGGTACTCTGAAAAGAGAAGCCAAGGAGGTTATCAAGGACTGAGTGGGAAAGAAATGCTACAGAGGACATGTCCTGCTTAAAAGTGGCTTTAATTCTAAGAATGTCATTATACACAAGGCAAATAATAATCTTTTTGCCTCCCCTACATTATCTTTCCTCTTCTTGACTGACAGTCCCTTTTCCTATGAACAAGTCATTATGCAGACAAAAACTTAACTGATTTTAAACAGCCTCTTCCTTTGTGATATATGTAAGCTCAGACCAGTATAAATAGAGCAGAATGAAAGACAGAAAATGTTTCATTGTATTGTTCACTTTTACTTCTAAATTATCGTCACTTATGAGCAATAATCACTTTAGGTTAGTAACTGTACAGATTGCATTTGCTTTTCCAGTTGCTGACAGCTAAAGACCAGCATTCACTATGATAATTAGTCTTTTCATCTCAATGCAGAGGGCACCAGCTTGGCATAGTCCTGGTGGGACACAGTAGACATGTTTGAGATATATGTTATCTGACAATCTGTATGTGAAGCTTTAAACTGTGGTATTTTTCATTTTCACAAGGGACTCATAAGCATTAATTTCCATCACATTTCAGGGCATGTTACAAAACAATTTTTTAACAGTTCTTTCAGGACTGTTGAAAATACGGGTAGTTTTACTGTCCAGTGCTTTTCATTAGCTCTTCTTTTGATTTTATATTTGTGGACCTTATTTTGAATTCATGATAGTAGATCCTGCAGAAATATTACCTGCAATGGAAAACTAAAACCTCACAAGCAGGGCTGAAAGAAAAAAAAAAACCCACTTAAACACAAAGCCTTATCTCCCTAATTACTGGAACTGTATTAAAATTATATAAATCCTATGAGCAGCCTTTACCAGCACAAAGTCACGTAATTCAACACCGAATATTTTCCATTATTTTCAACCTTTCTCCTCCAACTTACATTCAGATATTCCTGTAGTGTAACAGTATAATTTCACTCAGCTTTTTACAGTTTTTTTCTTGTATCTTTTAAGTCGATTTCATCTGGCAGCTTCAGAAATGACCTGCTGAAAGCATTCTCCAGGCCCATGAGTGGTCTCTGAACCAATCAGCAAAGGAGTTGAAAACTGAACAGTACTACAGACCAACAGGCCTAACAGAAGATTATTAATAAGAAGATACTGATTTAATTTTA
Source organism: Buceros rhinoceros silvestris (assembly GCF_000710305.1). Lineage (NCBI taxonomy): Eukaryota > Metazoa > Chordata > Aves > Bucerotiformes > Bucerotidae > Buceros > Buceros rhinoceros. The sequence continues at coordinate 17,731 of NW_010394235.1, forward strand.
TGTTTTCGTACAATAGGCTCATAAAAAAGAACACTTAGAGTACCAGTAGGGTGCTCTGCTATGGAGAGTAACACAGTATTTCTGTAGCTCCTTAAAGCACAGCAGCTCAAAGCTCTTCCAGCTGATGAATTTCACTTAATTGAAAACGGAGATACAGCAGGAAATAGGGTTGTGTTTTACTAGCACTAGCCATTCTACTGCTGACAGAAAAGACACAGAGGTTCATGGCTTTGTTCTGTTTGCCGATCAAAACCTTCAGGTATTTGTCAAAACCACATTTCTTTCTTTGTCAGAAAGAGCATGAGCTGCTGATGTGTCTTCTGAACATTGCCAAGTCTGAAGGAGTGTTATACAGCACTAAGTAGATGAGGACATGGTATTAGCAATTATGTCAAGGACATCCATACTGTAAAATAAAGTATTACAATTCTAGCAATGGCACTCAATATCTTTCTCTTTATCAGTTACGTATCCACACATGTACACTGTTTAATACATCCATTTATTTAATAATTAGTTTTATTTAACTAATACTGCGCTATTTCTAGATAGAAACCAGAGATTTTTATATCCTTATATTCAGTGCACTAAAAAAGTAACAGCTATGAAGTCATATTAAACAAGACATATTCTTTACTGCAAAGGAGATATGTTGCCCCAACAGGCTGGAATAATGAGTCTTTGCTAAAGGAATGAGAGTTCACTCTGAACTCACCCACTTACATGTTTTCTCAAACATGAACAATACCCTACCAAATGTACAAAGCTCATCATGATTTTCCTTTATCAGGACCATAGATATGAACATAGCAGCTCGGAAATGAAACAGCTATGATACAGGTATGGTCCATTTTTAACTGGAAAAAATAAGAAATTGTGTTATAACCATGGGGTTTAGGAAAAGATTAAGGCAGAGACAAATGTCTACAGACAGTCCATGTAGAAGAGGCAACACAGGGGAAGCCGACATGCTACAGTCTTGTTCTAGCTGGAGAAATGCAGGAGATGGTTTGTTGTGGTTTTTAAAGTACTGCTATCTCAGTCCAAATTTTAATGCCGAAGTCATTGTTTTATTCATTTTTGACTTATGTGTAGTGACTGAAACCAAACTTGCATGATAAAGATGCCACAAGGATTTTTTCTTGCCCCACTGACCATCTGGCTTTCATTCTCAGGCCTACTTATGATCTATTTCTAAAATGACAAACTTGACATTAACAATATTAAACGTCAGAATGCAGCACTTACATTTACTTTATCCTTACTCAAATCTTTGTCTCCATAAGCCATCTCATTATCTCACACAGTTCATATCAAAATTCCTAATCATAGAGGAAGCAAGGTGATGGAACAGAAACTTCAAATTACAGTAAAACTGAACAGAGTTCTTAAACCAACATTGTATCAGAAAGATATTAAATTAAAAAAACCCCAACATAGCGTTTACCACAGTTTCTGATACTACAAATAGAATGAGAATTAATATTTTAAACTAAAAAAATTAAATTCAATTAAATTCAATTGGATTAGCTTTTCCTTTCCATTTCTAATTGTCGTCTGTAGGTATCTGAAGCTTACGTATCTGTGTTGCTATCAATACACCTGTGCTATTGTGCATAGGTTTAAGATTTGATCATAACCTATAAAGCAGATTGCCTTCTGTGACTTAATTCACACAAATGGTGACACCTCATTAAGAAAAGCTACCTTCTAAAATTTTATTTGTAAAATTTAATCATTATGCAACACTGGGAAATCACATAATCATCTTTTATTGCCAGAATAAGATTTTCCTTGAAAGATTCCCAACTGCAGTTTCAGAGCTCTATTTAATGACTTAGATGAGGCTTTTACTCTTCTATCTTGAAATTTTTCTGGATTTTTTTTTTACTTTCCCTTTTAGAACGACACCTAGAGCTTTCTTTTCTCAACATTTTTGTTTCTTCCTACTGTTAACATCAAAACAAGGTTCTTTTGAAATGTAATATTAAACATTTGTTGACAATTCAGATCTACGCACTTCGGCTGTTGAAAGAAATGTGAAAAGGATAAAGCCACCACCCTGAACACACCTGCCAACAGGAAGATGCGGAATCCATGAAAGAGAGTTTTACTCCAGAAGGATCCATTGAACACTCAAGGTATCCTTTACAATCCTTGCTGACAAACCTAAGATCTGTAGTGATAGCCAAAACTATAATGTTCCACAGGAAGGGAAGAGGAGAGTATGAGACAAAGAGAAACCAAACTAAACCAAACCAAAAAAAAAGAGCATTGTTTCTGATTCCTTGCAGTAGGGAATTGGTTGAGGCCATTGTTCTCTATTTCTCTATTGCGTGGGTCATGTCTATACCCTGGGGTACCTCAGTAACAATGTGACTCAATCAAAAATCTTTCCTAACCTCAAATATTGTGATTTGTTCAACATTGAAAGTATGAGCAAAACACCCCAAGCCAGTTCTCTGAAAAATTAGGCTTTGCCTATTTATCATCAGTTTCTACAGAGATTCTAGTAAATACATTTTCTGTGCAGAGTTTTCAAGGAATCTACATCTTGGAACATTTTTTTGTAATTAGGAATGCTTTGTACTGGTAAACATCCAGTTTAGTCACCAAATGTGGGAAAGTAAACAAGGTATAAATCTGACAAATTTGTAAAACGGTAAACAGACCTGATGCCAGTGGCTTTGCTGTGACTTCAGTGCCTAGCAGTTGAACGGTCCTCCTTTCCTTGGATACGGAAGTGTGAATATGCACGTGTATATACTTTGGAAAGATCTGGATATTAGCATCAAATTCAGTCTTGCACAAAGTTTTTGCAAAGACTGTCACCTCTCCCAGCACTGAAACAAGCCATGGGAACTGCAAATGTTGATCCCAACCTGCGTTGTTTTGATTGGGGATTTTGTTAGTAGCTTGGCTTTGTTTTTCTCCTTCTTTCAGATGCCCACAACTGATCTGACTCAGAAATACTAATTTTAAATATTCAGGCTGACCTAACCCTCACTTCAGCTAAGGTTGGCTTACAATTTCTTTCCATTTTCCCCCTGTATTACTTCCTAGTATTACTTCCTAGTATTACATGGGTAGACTTTTCATTCCATTTGGATCACAGCTTCTCCAGCCTTGCACTTATATCCCCTTTTCATTTTAAGACACCTTTTTACATCTTCAAAGTAGTAAGAGTCTAGTCCTGAAAATCCAAATGTAAATTTAACCTTAAATTCAATGTCTGTCAGAAGTCAATTAAATTATTTATCTGTCAAATAAACCATGAATTTGTTTACAAGATAGGGGCAATAAGAGAAACAAAAAGGTAGATTCGCAAGCCATCTAAGGTTTCCTAAGTAAAATTGGCAATGGTTGGTTAGTTGTTGCTGTTTTGTTACTACATATATCCCTTTTGCCTATAGGTCCACCCCTTGGTGAAGATTAAGAACATAAGGCAAATGATGTAACTTACTACCAGTGCCTGACGGTGACCAATTTCATAATGCTTAGCGAAAATAGAACACACAGCTTAAATAATTCCTTGTCCTGGTCTCAGTTTTCTTCATCCTGATGCTTAGGGCTTTCTGAGCCAGACACTGTAGCTGCATCATATTTAACACTTCTTGAAATTAACAGCCTCAAAATAGTTCAGTGATATTAATTTAGCACCAGGCTTTTAAATCTGGTGTACTACTGATATAATATGGTAGTGGTTTTCCACATTGTTTGATTTTTAAGGAATCCAAATAACAATACCACCTTGCACAATTTTGTAAAATAGTTTTTGAACATTTTGTTCATTACTTCTTCAAAACAAGGTCTGTGCTTTGTCCCTGTCACATCAATAGATGTGACATAAAAAGCACTTTAAAAAACAATGGTATTAACCTAAAAATTCAGATGGCCAAGCCATCAGAAAGGGAAGTTAACAGGCACCAGACAGAGATTATCTTTACAGCTTCTTCAAGCTACAAATGATGAAAAACATTTTCATAACTTGCTGTGCCAAGAAAGTGCTATCTGCAGTGAGATACCTTACTCCTATTCAAAAAAATACATAATTTTATCTGGGGAACAGACAGGAAGCATATTTTCCATTAGTGTGATGGAGTGCGAATCTGTATTCCTCTAAATACTTGTTAAAAGCCTCAACAAAGCCCAACGGAAAATTGTGACGGAAAAAATGAGCACATCTGCTTTTCTCTATGAGGACTTCTCAGTTTATTCTCACTGTATACAGATACATATAAAAACAGGAATTTTGTGTGAAATCCTCAGCAAAAATCAGTGCAACCCCACCCAGCTAAAGCAAATTGATGATCTGTGCTTCTACTCTTTTGGAGTGCTTGTGTTCTTACTAAACCACTCTTTATTAAATCAATAAATATTGCCTTTCTCTACAATGCAGGCAAAGGCTTAAGGAAAGTCACAGACCAGCTTAGTGCAGGAGTCAAAACTGAGAAAACCCTACTTATGTGTTTCCTTCCTTTGATGATCCTGAGCTGCGAACTGTCTCCTTGGGTCACAGACCAGGACTTTTCATAAAACAAGGCCAAAGAATGTGCTTTTTCTGCTTTGGTGATCACATCTGTTCCTTGCCAAGCTAGCCACAGTTTATTTATTTGTATATCCAGCGTTACCAGACAGCCACTGAGCATGGATAGGATTTACCCTTATCAGGGGTGCCATGTCTGTGTTTGGACACAGGCGGAGTTGGCTGCTTAGTAATCTTACTGACTCACAACCTAGTGAGCTGGTCCCACATAGAAGGTAAAAGCTAGGAGCAGAAATGATCGGCCCAGAAAGAAAGAACACAGCTCCTAGCACTAGAATGCAGGAGGTTTGATTTTAAAACTCCCTTTTTCTTGGAGAATTTAACTAAAATGAATTTTAGTCTTTACACAACCAAAGCCTATGATACTAACAAAGGTAATACACAAGAATTTGAGAAAAATATTTTATTTGTTCATCATCTAAATAGGTTATATATTTTAAGAGTATTTTTCTCACCTGCTTTTTAGTGGAGCACACAATGTAGACAAGATTTTACCCAGTAATGTTAATTTTTATTTGACAAATATCAGAAATACTATTGCAAATACAAATAGGCTAAAGTCAGGAAGACTAAGGGTATGAAGAACATTGTTACTTGGAAGACCAATGCTTTCGACCTTACTCAAGTATCCTATATAGGCTAAAGAATGAATTCTGTGGTTTTACTACTTTTTTTTTTTAAACTATGACTTACTAAGCTGTACACACACAAAAACAAACCATGGGAGACAGAAAGAGAAGAAATAATACATGACAGTTGTATTACATGCAAGTGATCAATGTAATTACATGTCAGTGCCACAGTTCAGAATGGGTAAAACAAAGATTATTCCATTAATATTCCACCAGCCAAGGGACTTCCCGGACTTCAAAATATTCTGAGTAAATACAGCTGATAGAACTTTGAGTTAACTTTCAAGCCTTTATGTAAGAATATAAAAATACTTGAGAACTATAAAAGTGTAAGGGGCTAATCCAAAGAAAATTGAAGTTAATGGAAAGCCTATCACTGATTTTATTTGGCTCTTAATAACCCCTGGAGACAGAATTCCTTCAATTTGTATTAAATCTCATACTGCTTATCCAAGGCAGATAACATTAGATTTTTATATTGAAGTCCTTTACTACATAAGTCAAATATACTATATATGAGGTCAAGTATGAAAGACAATTAGGAGCTAAAACATACTAAAGACGTCATTACTTCTGCAAGCTAAACAGACTGTCAACACTGAGTACATTCACATGGCAGTTTAAGAAATACCCTCTACAAATTTTAAAAGCATTTTGAAAAACAAATGCCATTCAAAAGGCATGCAGTTTTCAGAGAAAACCACCAGCAGTATAAACATGAGAAAACGTAACTAACTTCTCGTAATGCTGTAATGTTAGCAACAGAATGACCAAAATAAATAAACGTGTGTGACTGTTAGTAGTTCTTTGTTTCTATTTATGCGGTGTCAAAGATAGGGATGGGTCATAGAACCAAACATCTCATTCTTAAGTGGAACTGGCAATGTGTCTTGGTGTGTCTTCCTACGTCTGAGTGATGTTTCGGGACATTAGCTTCAGAGCTGTTAAACCAAGTATTTAAATCAAATGAACCTTAGCTAAGTCAAAAGTCACACAACCCACAATTTAAAGAGAAGACTGGAATTTGACTTTAAGGAACAGAATTGATTAGATTAGACAAAGAATGTTAACAATTTCTTGTTTCAGAAAGGGCCAGTTCACTTACTATTCACATATATGTACTGGCACAATTGAAAATAAAATATTTTTACAAACAGAAAGAACTAAATTATTAAAGGGCAAGTGGAAGAAATCTCATGATGTTTTGGGATCTGCCCAGAGCTGTGGGCTATGTCTCAGCCATCTGCTCCTTACAGAAGGGGAGTTACCTGCTGAAGGAAAATCTTTCCAAAAATTCAGCACTTAGCATTACTAAAATGACACTTCGAAGATTTGCAGGAAAATTTCTCCCAGCTTCCAAGTTCTGCTCACAGCTTTATTTGGAGTTATCACCCAAGCTCTATCTCTGCACAGATCAAGAATGCAGCAACATAGGTTGCCTGCAATACAGACAGGCTGAATGGTACATCACAGAGGATTCATTTAAGAAAGACTTCCATTCTACTCTACCTACAGAGTCTGAAAGAAAAGACCTTAATAAATCAGATATAGTGAGTATTTTTAGCTTAAACTTCATCAGATTCTTCTTTAACTGATTACCTCTAATCTACAAAATATCACTGAGAACCTCAAAGTGTCAGAGCTGGGGATTCATTGTTCAGGGCAGCAACCACTGACGCAGCTGCTGCCCTCAGCTCTCAACCTCTGCTTCCCCTCTGTTGCGCACCAGCGTTCACACTAATTACTTGTTATTCCAAGCAGCCCACCACAAGCTCTGCCTTTGTTCTAGGTGATCCCCTGACTTACCTTTCAGTTTAGGGCTTGGATACAACTACAAAAAATATCTATGGCTTTGTCTGGAGCCAAATACCTTTAAAACTCAAAGGTGTTTTCTTATTTCCCGTTCACACCTGAACAGCTGTGCACACATTTTCGTGACCACACATATTTTGGCAAACACTGCTGATTGTTCTTCCTGACTTAGTTACCTAAAATACTTCAGGCTATTATTCCTTTATCTTTAATCAGCCTGCTATCCACTTGCCTGCTCCCCTCTCTGGACTGTTCCTCCAAATGCAATCTGACGTAACATCATCTTGTTAAATACTGTCTAAGACACATATTTCATGTATATTAAGTTCATGAGCTAATGTGCACTGTTCCAGAGATCACAGTAGCGTGTTTGCAATAGAAGTGACAGATGAAGCAAGAAGTTGTTATGCTGGCTGAGCTTATGAGAAATTCCCTTTCTTCTGTCACATTTTTCATGGGTTCCTGTTATGCGTAGACACGTGCCAGAGCTGCACAGTCATGGAATTAGGCAGATAACTATTAAACCAGAACAGTCTATTTGCAGCACCAAGGACATATCATCAGCAAAGCCACCTTCTTTTTTGACTGAATTTTTGCTTTGGCAATGACTATTTTCAGCATTGCCCAAGTCCCTGCTCCTTGTCATCCAACACATCTGTTTTCTCCAAATTATCACTATGCTCTTCTCTCCCTAATAAGTCAGTCCTGAGCCAGCAAAAGCACTTCTACTTAGGATTTGTTAAAAAATATTATTTAGTTTATTCATAGATAAAACTTAAGAATCCACCTTAAATTAAATATATATTTGAACAGACTAAGATTACTAAACTGGAAGTTATCCTTGGAATAATTTTCAAAACCACTCTGACATATCTCTTTCTTCATTGTTATTCATAAAACCCACTCTGGGAAATGCTGTTCTCTGCTGCAATATCTAAATGCTCCCTGGCATTGATACCATAGCTCCCTGTGTCATGTTTTTAGTTGCACTTTAAATTATTTATGGTAATGATTTGGACTACATCATTAATATAGTATCTTAAATTCTTCCTCCATTTGACAGCCTTGGTTTTTCCTCCCAAACATCCTGCTACTTAATAATATGCACGTACAAAATTGCAATTTGACTTCATATTTCATGATAAGTGAGAGAGGTGTTTGCAGTAGTGCAAACCAATTTTACATATAGCCTGTGGTTTACTTAATTAAAACCATGTAAAATCCTGTCTAAAAATTTCTGAAATTGCAACCTGCTGAAAAGACCCATACTCCTCTTACAAGCATGAGGCTGCCCTAGAATTACTTTCATTTTTCATAAATTCACTGTCACGGACACAACTCTGTCATCGTAAGCGCTGAGTACTAGTTTTGGCAAGTTGTCAGCTCTTTTAGCCGCAATATGCTTTTACTCTGCTGTCACTGTAAGAGGCTACAAGGCTGATAGCAGCAGAAGGAGCTGATAGAGGAAAAATAGCACAGAACAGATGAAAGGTATCCCTACTCCAGCAGCTGTTAATGCCACCTCTTTGGATCTCCTCCATGATCCGTGGTGAAATGTGTTAATCCTCCTATAAATACCACTCCATTATGACTAGCAGGGGTCAAAGAAGTAGCTTAATGTTTAAATTTTGTCGAAGTTTCTCCTGTCTCTCTTTTTACATTCTCACTTTGTATCTTGTTTTGTAAAAAAACCCCTTTCTTTTGTCTTCTTTATAAACAGGCAGTTTTGGGGGGGGAAAAACCACCACCAACAAAAACAAAACCCAAACTACTTTCAGATGTATGTACCTTTTCAGGATAAAAGTTTATTGTATCTGGTAACAAATAACCAAGATACTAACTTAAGAAAAGTCATTGTTAAAATATCCCTGAATGCTTAGGAGGAAAGTATCTGCCTCAGAGAACTGATGGAAATCCAAGACTCTGAATTCTCCTCTTGGGCTGTGCCACCAATTCCTTTCAAAAACTCACTGCTGTCACCGAGCTGAACTTGCAATGAAGCTGCACAGAGCTTCTTGCAATGAAGAGATTCGGGGTGTAACACTGCTCTGTTTCTGCCTCTGCTCCAAGCCCTTGCAACTCCTTCTACAGAGAAACCTGCTCTGCAAAGAGCCATCCAGGTCAGTACCTCCTGGAAGCAGTCCCTCACTGAACATTTTACCCTTGCAGATGGTCAGTGGAGGGCAGTAAGCTGTGTTTTAGTGTCAGCAACATTTATTTATTTGTTTGATTTAGGCTTACATATCCTACAGAGAATGTGAAACATTCCTGTGGACTGCTGTTTGCGCACTCTGGTGTGCGCAAACTACTTCTGTGCTTGTGCAACCTCAGCCCTACAAAGAAAAACAACAGCAGTGCCAAATCATAAACGCTGAGATTTGTCCTCGTCTTCGTCCTCTGCTAGTCATTTCTAAAGACGAGCATCTCCCAGCAAGCCTTGGAATCTGGGTGTTTGAAACTGTTACGTATTTGCTAAGCTCATTCTGCAGTAATGGTATCAAATACAGCAGGTTGTAATTATAACCAAAGTGGAAGCGTACAACACTCTTGGTGCTCTGACGAAATGACCAAAGGATTCACAGCAAAGAGTCTGAAAGCGTTTTACTGCACGTTAGAAATTAAATACAACTGGGGGTCGGAGGACAGTCAGATACGTTGCTCTTTCACGTCGCTGACCAGCTTTGGGTCAGTCTGGGATACAGAAAAACAAAAAGCTGCCGACAAGCATCACCGAGTGTCTCTTTTGTTTCCTTGATGGGAATCTCCTGCATGGATGTCCAGGCGCACAGGGGAACCGCTGGCGCCCGCGACTCAAGACC
>NW_010394236.1:0-288 GCF_000710305.1 Buceros rhinoceros silvestris
CCAGCCCGGCAGCACTGTGCTCCAGCCATGCCCCCCCCGCCGCCCTTGCTGCCTTGCAGGCGGTGCCAGGCAGCTGCTACGTGACATTAATTCTTTTTTCCATCTTCTCAGGTCTCCCGCTGATGGATGGGGAGGGGGATGCCTCCACCGGGGACTCGAGAACCAGCACACTTGTTGCAGGGGAGTCCACTCGTCCTGTGAACCCGAGGGCTGATTTATGCCGCACGCCCAGGGCTCAGTATTCCCAGCCTTTCAAATAGACCTTGAACTGGGAGCAGGAGGAAGAGC
>NW_010394236.1:528-832 GCF_000710305.1 Buceros rhinoceros silvestris
GGCACAGGAACCTGGGGAGTTGGACACTTGCCCTGCTGACCCCCGGGACTCCGCTCTGGATTAAAGGGTAATTTCTGTACATTAAAAAACACACATATATTTTAAGAGTTTTCCAAACCGAGTCACAGCTCAGATTTGTTTGTTCATGTTCGCCACAGCGAGGCAGCCAGTTTGGTCTGATAGGGAGATAAGCATATTTTCGGAGGGAGTCCTGGGGTTTGCTGCGTTCGGCTTTGTGCTTGTGTCATTTCTGTCCCCGCTCTCAGGCAATCGCCTCCCGTCTCTCCCTTACCAGCTTTCAAAG
>NW_010394236.1:974-3317 GCF_000710305.1 Buceros rhinoceros silvestris
TTTTCATCCAGGGTACCGCTTTACATATGTACGCAGCTGATAAAGTATTTTCACTTCGCCCCTTTCCCCTCTGGGAATCGCTGTCTTACGGCAAAACTGTTTTGTCTGACAAGGGCTGCAACAGATTACACGTGTTGGCAGCAAACACAGGGCCTTTTTTTCCCCCTTTTTTTTCTTTTTTAGAACTGCATACCTTTTAAAAAAAATCTCTATCTCTGCACTGCCGTGGTGAGCTGTGCCTTTTGCCTCGTGTCCCCAGGAGCAGCCCCACGTTCATGGCATCAGACCTCCCGGGGCGACGCGTCTCTCCGGCTTCTGTGTCCCGATTGTTTTTTCTTGCGTGAGCTTAATTTGAGCTGGAACACACTGACTCTGTTGGGCTGAGCGCTTCGGTTGGTCTGGTCCACAACTTTGCCTGTGGTTTGGGGTGGGATTTCCTGGGACCCCTGAGCATCAGCGTTCTCAACATCCACAGAGACCAGCGGGACTGGGAGGAGCGAAGCCCTCGTGCTGCTGAGGACCAAGTCCCAAGTTTCACTCTGGCAGCTGCAGCAGGGGACCGTGTGAGATGGACTTGGTGGCTCAGGGATGTCCAGGACTCCCCTTTCCCACCCAAACATGGGCCATAGATTCCTCCCATCTCCTCTAACTGGGAGCCAGCTGGGAAAGGTGTGAACAGGTTGTTCAGGCATTAAAAGGAAAACCTTAAAATCCTCAGCTGGCTCTAGCAGGAGTGGGACAGAGCGAGGAAACCCCTGCGCAGGAAGGGACTCTGTCCCTGGGCTCCATCTCCTGAGCTGCCCCTTCCAGAATTGTCCCTTGTCCTCCCAGCAGGAAGACAGCACTGGCACGGGGAGGGAAAGGGCTCGGAGATTTTAGGCAGCAGGCTCAAGGGAACACCAGGATTCACTGAAGTTTCACAGTTCAAAAGCTGCGTGCCAGGGCTGGGATGCGTCCAGGTTTCAGAGGGAGAAAAGTTAGGATTCTGCGGTGTCTTAGAGATGGCACCCAAAGCTGGAGGTGCCTGCGGGTGCTCTGGAGGGGAGGAGCAGCTCTGTGCTGGTGCCATGGGGGGTGCAGCATGTGTGCTCGTAACCAGCTAATCGAGGCAGTGCCTGGTGTGCTTTAGAGGGAAAGTGGAGGAATTGTAGCCATGTGTATGAGGAATTGGGGTGCATCACTACAGATGGAAGGCAGCTCAGGAGAAGGCTGTCCTCCAGGAGGGATACTGGCTGCAGGCTGACATCTGAGACGGGAAGCTCAGACTAGGTGCCAGTGGGAAGCGTGACCTGCTGAAAGCGTGGGGTTAAGACACAGGGATCACTGAATCCAGAAGCCCATCCTTCCACGCTGGTTTTTGTGTGTCGAGGAGGACCCAGAGTCAGCCAGTGTTCCTGGAAGGGTCACAGCAGGGAGCAGCTCTTCCTGCACCACCTCTGATGGACACTAGTCCTGCTTGCTCCCGAAGACCTCTGGTGACCCCAGCGTGGAGCTGACTTTGGACCTGGGGACCATCCTGGGCACCGTCAGCCCCAGGGAGAAGCTGTGGGTGCTTCAAGCGTTGGCGATCTCACCAACCTACCCAGGGAGTTTTCACTGCAGTTTCTGGGGGAGAAGGTCCCACCAGCAGCACAGTCTGACTCCAGACTGAGGACACCATCCTTCTGGGCACCTCATGGATGGGCATTTTCCAACCCAGCAGCAATGTACAGCCTAACCTGCTCTTCTCCAAGTTAGTGCTGTCTCTTTTTTTTCATCCTGTCTCCACATGTTCACTCATCAAATCCCATGGAAGCAACAGGTCCAGGCCCCGGAAGTACTTTTCTTCCCTTGGGTTGCTTGTGGACATAATTAACTGTGTGCTCTCTCGGCTGAAACCTGCTGTAGCTGCGCTGAGTGGAGGGAGCCCAAGGCCCATGGCATTGACAGGGAGTGGATGGGGACAACCACGAGTGGAAACCACACAGAAGGATCCAGCCAAGAGCGACCCTCGCTGCCTCTTCTCCTGGTCTTTAGCTGTCCCTCAGCCCAAGGCCATTCAGTTTGGGGACATCCTTTTTTGCTCTGGGTGCCTTTCCCAGCTTCTCTGTGCCCTGGTCAAGCTGGCAACAAGACACCTCATCCCCTGCTGCCGATGTGGGCACAGCTGTGGTTTACACCATGATTCTGCTTGGTCCTTTTCCCAATCTTCCCATCTTTTCCCAATAATTTCTGACCTTCAGCCTCCTGTTACTTCACCCCACTCCCATTTCTTACAGAGCCAAGTCTGGTGGCCTGGAGATGCTCCTGGCAGTGGTGGTGGTGGTGGGACACGGTGGGTGACAACTAGCCATTCAGCCAAGG
>NW_010394236.1:3400-4368 GCF_000710305.1 Buceros rhinoceros silvestris
CCATTCAGCCAAGGGCAGCTGCCTGCTGCGTGGGGTGATGCTGCCAGTTTGGGCAGGGCCACCCACACCCCAACACCTCCCCAGGGTCTTCCTAGGCCTGGAAACGTCCCAGTGCCCACCAGCAGCCCGTGGCACTCCATAAACCCCTGCTCCGGTCACACTGTGACGCCTGGGTAACTGAGAAGTAATTAGTGCCGCTTGCTGCAGCGAGTAAAACCCAAATGTCAAAGAACAGCAAAGCTATTAAGACCTGTTTTTACTGCGTGTTTGCAGCCGAGGTCTATGTGTGCGTGCGCTGAAATCTGGGGGATGAATCCAGCCCTGAAGCACTGGGTGAAGTCCCTTCCCCTGGCTGCACTGGTTGTCCCCTGCTCCTTGCCTCAGTTTCCCCTCTGTAAGGGCCCAGCTGTGCCCTACATGGTGTGAACCACGTAGCTGTGTGGATGGTGGTGGCCAGATCCTGCCCTGGGAGGGAGCAGGGCAGGGCATCACCAGGTGGGGTGGGTACGGGTGGCTCAGCAGCCACCCAACGACCCACTCCGGTTTAGACCGTGAAAATCAGATGCAGTGCAGTGAGCTGAAGGGCCTGGGTGCCCACCTGGGTGCTCCCACCCTCCCAAACCCTCACACTCGATGCCACAGCCAGGTTTTGGGGAGCAGGCAGCTCGTCTGCTTGCGGTGGGTCCTGCAGCAGGACTGCGATGCGCCAGCCTGCTGCCCGTCCCTGCACCGAGCAGGAGCGGGAGAGAGCGGGAGGGGAAGGACATGTCAAATCAATCATATTTAAACAAAAGCCTCTTCGGCCCAAGGGCCCTTTTAAAAGCTGCTTATTTAATTAAAAGTCCCATTTTCCATATTTATGGCCCTTATTCAGTTAAATATTAACCGCCTGGGCCAGGGCGGGTTTATTCTTTGGGAAGAGGCAGCGTTGGGAGGGTCATTAGGGGTTTATCAGGCGGCCGAGGCGC
>NW_010394236.1:4605-4953 GCF_000710305.1 Buceros rhinoceros silvestris
CCAGTGCCCAGGATGGCACAGCCACTGGCCCAGCTCTTTGGGACCACCACCCCCCGTCACTTCCAGTGGGATGCAGAGAAATGGGGTTAAAAATAGGGGAATTGGGACTGTTGGGATGGAGTGAAACAGGTAGGCACAGCACATGGAATCACATCAGCGCCTGTAGCCTGAAATCCAACCACCAGACACAGCTTATCCCCCCAGTGCCTCTAAGTTTTGGCAGAATAATCACAGAAACACCCCAGTTTTGTCCCAGGGTCATGGGACCATCACTGACTCCTGGCCAAACCCCTTCCAGGGCTGTGGAAGCAGGACTGTTTTCCCCCAGGATATTATTCCCGGGAGCTC
>NW_010394236.1:5056-6824 GCF_000710305.1 Buceros rhinoceros silvestris
GTGTGACAACCATGGCTGGGCTGGACCCAGTTCGAGATGGCACAGAGCTCTTCAAGCCCTCGCTGAAGGTTCCTCAGCCAGCCAGGGGGTCAATGCCCCAGGCTGGCCTTTGGCAGCTGGAGGCCAGGACCTGTGCTGGGGTGGAGGAGGACCTTGCTGGTAGACCCAGCTTGGAGAAGGGCCAAAGCAGCACAGCTGGCAGCAAAGAGGTGGTGATGCCTTCAGACGTGGGATCGAGGGGACCTGGATTTTATATAAGCTCCTCTCAAGGGAAGGACGTGTTTTTGCTGGGGTGATGTGTTGCTCTGAGGAGAAGCAGCACGTCCTGGCCACAGTGGCAGCAATGAGAGCAAGCGGAGTCATCGCCGTGTGTGCTGGGGGTGATGGGGCTGAAGGCTTTGTGTCTAGATGTGGCCATGATCTACTCTTGCTGTGTGAGGTACCTGTGCTCTTTTTCTGGTGGGTGTTCTCCTTGTCTGCTGGTGGTGGTTTTACCTGGTTGCGTTACACAGGCACTTGGCTCAACCTGGTTGTGACCTTAGTGACAATCGTCTGATGGTTTGATGACGTCTAACCGCTTTGACTGTGCAAGGGGCAGGGGGGCTCTGCTTTGGGGGTCGTTTGTAGATCATTGAGTGGCTCCTGTACGTGGTTTACAATGTGGGAGTGAAGCCAGAAGGTTGACTTGGGCCCCATAGGGAGAGAACTTGGCCAGGCTCATCACGTATCTGTGGCTCTGGAGCTCCACTCACGGGCCAGCCTAACTCAAGGTGAAGCTGGAAGGTGTCTTGGGCAAGAAGTTTCTCTGTGCAAAGGTGCTCTTCCTCCATCTGCTGCTTGTTTTCCTCCAATAGACCCGCAGGCAGCTTTTGCAGCACAGAATGCTGGCTTTGAGCTGCCACCATGGAGGTGAGCCCCTCCCAGGGGAACGCTGCAGAGCAGAGGAGCAGCCATGCTCCCAAAGGTGTCCATGGGCTCCTTACCTGGGCAGGCCCCAGTGCTCACTGCGGCTGCTTCTCCTGGCAGGAGAAGTTGAGGTGTCAGGTCCTGCAGGAGAACCTGGTTTAGGTGTGCTGGGAGCTGCCCTGGGGAGGGAAGGTCCCCTGTGAAGGCTAGAGGAGAGCGGGGCTCACCTGAGCAGGCACAGAAGCTTGCTCTGAACTCTGTCCATCCTTGTCCCCGTATTTTTTGGAAGACAGTGAGTAGCCGTGTATGGCCCCGTGGCACCCTGGCACAGTGGTACCCAGCACGGGGATGCAGCATGGGGGGGGATGATGGGAGCATCTCCCTCTCCACCCCAGCACCGTCAACACAAACCTTTTCCTCTCCATGAAAAATAACACAACAGGGACCAGCCGGCAGAGCCCGAAGGGGACCCTGCATTGGGAGGGTGGTGCTGGCAGGGCAGGGAATGAAACAGAGCCCATGATAACGACCCCGACAGGCACCAGCCGGCAGAGCCCGAAGGGGACCCTGCATTGGGAGGGTGGTGCTGGCAGGGCAGGGAATGAAACAGAGCCCATGATTTCCTCGGGGGAGCGGGGGGGTGAGGGTGGGGGACGGCAGGAGAGGGAGAGACACCGGGTTATCAGAGAAGTGTGAAGACAATAATGCAATCTGACATTTCTGAAATGAGACCCCCCGGTTGCCCTGGCAACGGCTCACGTGGGACCAGCTCCCGGGAGACGGCTCCGAGATGTGCTATAAATGATGTTTGATTAGAATTTAAATCATTTAGGCGGAGAGAAGATAGGCCTTTTGTCAGCAC
>NW_010394237.1:0-281 GCF_000710305.1 Buceros rhinoceros silvestris
TACCCCCAAGCCTGCTGTGCCCAACCCTGCTTGTAAAATCAGCCCCGGAGCTGGGCTCCTGCCCTGCTCCAGGGCCAGGGAAAACCCGCCTGGCAGGAAGGGTCCTGGCCGATCCCTGTCCCTTCCTGGAGACCCCACTCTGGTGTCCCTGGGGCCTGGGTGCAGAGGGGCAGGAGGCTCTGGGGGGGCTGGCCTGGGCAGCAGATGTGAATTCTGGCTTCAGGGAAACATCGGGGCTTGTCCCCCAGGGCAAGAGGGTCCTGTCACAAGCGATGGGCAGA
>NW_010394238.1:0-2155 GCF_000710305.1 Buceros rhinoceros silvestris
CTTTCCCAGCCCTCCTGCCCGCTCTTCTCTCGCGCCTTTCCAGCGGGGAGGGTCGCGTTTCCTTGTCTGTCTTCCGGCTGCTGGAGCCGTTGGCGCAAACCTCACAACTTGCTGGTGAGCGGCTGCGGAGCCGGTGCGTGACCCGGGGACATCGCGCTGATGCTGCTGCCTGCCCCAGTGTGGTACCCAGGGGAGACAGATGTCTTCTAGAGCGCTCTCCTTTCCTACAGCTAGTGATTCTGCCTAAGGTGTTCGCACGCCCCAGACACCTGCGTCCGGGTTGTTGTCCCTTGGGTCGTTTCCCCAGGGGCGGTGGAAGAGCAGAGTTGTTTCATATCGCGGGGCCTCAGTATTTCAGTAATTGCGACTTGGTTTCAAACGTGTTTGTTTTATGTGCTGTGGCTGTTTGGGTCATTACGTGGTGATCTGCCTCTTGCTACAAAGATCACAGTCCTGTAGACCTTGCCCAGTGCTTCTGTATTTCCACTGCAGGGATCTTCCAGTGTTGTGATTAGACATTCCATCATCAAGATATTGCATAATTTTATTGATACTTGGAGCATTTTGAAATAAGTGCTAAAGTTGTTGAGAGACAACAATAAAGTGTTCTTTCTCCTAGGAGTGTCATGTAACAACTTAAAATTTTCATGTGAAAAGAGAAATGGCTTCAAGAGGAACAACAGAGACCAGTAAACTAAAACAAAACTTGGAGGAGCAGTTGGATAGACTAATGCAGCAGCTTCAAGATCTGGAGGAATGCAGGTAATAAAAATAGACATTTTCCTCTTACATGGTAATATTTTTCTTAAGTTGTTGGGAGGAGAAAGTGGTACCTTTCAAAAATCTTGTGGCTTTTTTGTTTTGTTTTGAGTTTTGCCATGGCTTTATATTTTTTAATGGTAGGATGTTTGTGTTAGGGAGTAAAAATGTGTCTTGTTGGATCCTCTTTAGGGAAGAGCTAGATGCAGATGAGTATGAAGAGACCAAAAAAGAAACTCTAGAACAGCTAAGCGAGATCAATGACTCCCTGAAGAAGATTATGTCTGGAGATATGACTTTGGTGGATGAGCTTAGCGGGATGCAACTGGTAAGGATGATGTGTTACTAAAAAGAGTTCATGTTCTGCCTGGACTCAGTGAAACAGAAGATAGATACAAGTGAGTCATTATAATTTTTAGACAGGCACGTTTGAAAGCTAGACCTGTGTATTGAATGTTTTTATTATTTAATACATGTGTACATAGAAAAGCTTGGTTAGGTCTCTTCATTTTAAAAGAAAAAAAATGTTGAAGAATTATAACCACAACACTGTGGGGAAAAAAACTGTGGGACAAAAACTGTGGGGCTGAAGATATCAGAACCTTAATATTAGAAAAATAAAATAATACGAATTAATGTACAAGGTCTGAGGACAATATTGTCCAGGACAATATATATGATGAGAAATAAAGTTCATGCCTGTTTGATAGAAAGTATAAAGATAACTCTTGCTGCTGACTTGTATTTCAGATTCACACCAGTCCAAATGAAAAGGCTGTAGGAGTGACTGTGTAACTTTAAGTTCTTTTAGTGAATTAATCTTATTTTATGCTCACTTAAACTTTTTATCTGTTTTCTCTCTTTTCAAAATTAGAGTATGTTTTGTTCCTTCTGAGCCCTATGTTTTAGGGTTTTGTTTCCAGAGATCATGATTTGTCCAAATGTAACTGTGGTGAGATGTTATCGTACTACTTTTGATACTCCACAGAGGACTTTAGATAACAATAGGAGATTTACCTCGTCATTTACGTTCTGCTTACCCTTAAAAGAGCTGTAATCATCAGTGTGGGCATTGAAACAGCTAAAGAGAGCATAGCACATCCACTTGTGAAGTGCTCCTATCAGGAGGATGTTGGACATGATCAGAAATTAAGACCTGGACTGTAATGAAAAGTTGCACTGCGCTTTCTCACTGCAGTTGCACTAATGAGTGGATTTTTCAAGCCCTGCGTAAAAGTCATATTTTTTTTTCATCTCGCGTCTATGTTTATGCAAAAAAGAACAGCTCCCTGTATCAAACGATGCAGAGGATGCTAATGATGCTTTCCAGCCTTCATTAATCTTGTCGTGCAGCTGTAGCTTGTGACTGCTGTTAGTTCTGGTCATTCTTGCTCTT
>NW_010394238.1:2229-13539 GCF_000710305.1 Buceros rhinoceros silvestris
TTTCCCTTGTAGGCAATACAAGCAGCCATCAGCCAAGCATTTAAAACTCCAGAAGTAATTAGAATGTTTGCTAAGAAACAACCAAGGCAATTGAGGACAAGGTTGGCAGAGGTGAAGTTTTCTGTTTCATTTATTTGAGCTAAACTGATCTAAGTATGTAATGATTGCAAGGAGAGCATTAAGTGTAATACAAAACTTGGCGGCAGCATCATAAGGAGATAGAGAAGTTCCCTTTCAGAATTTGTTTAGTTTTAAATGTTTTCTGAGGTAATGGAGACAACAATGTGTGTTTATTGAATTACATTCTATCTTGCCGCTTCAAAACAAAAATGGGATTAACAGATAGTGAGCTCAGTCTGGCTGCAAATAGAGAATCTGCAGAGTATGAATCTGAAATTGGACTGAGGGGCTGATTCAAAGATCTAGACTGAACTTGAGATCCAGATAAAGTGAAATGAAATGAGATTCCTCCACATATCAGTGATCTGTGAACCCATAA
Source organism: Buceros rhinoceros silvestris (assembly GCF_000710305.1). Lineage (NCBI taxonomy): Eukaryota > Metazoa > Chordata > Aves > Bucerotiformes > Bucerotidae > Buceros > Buceros rhinoceros. The sequence continues at coordinate 2,729 of NW_010394238.1, forward strand.
TTTTGAACGAATAGCAGTCTTTGATTAAAAGAAATTCAAGATTGGAGACATCAAGAATGCTAAAGTTAGGTAAAAAGAGTTTTTGCAGAATGTTCAGAAAAACTTCCAGGGCTTACGTATCTTGACTTACCTTCCACCCTGGTATGCAGATGGACCGAGACTTAATGGTTGGGAAGTTGGGAAGAGACCTGTACACACAGCAGAAAGTGGAAATCCTGACTGCCCTCAGAAAGCTCGGTGAGAAGGTGAGGTGTTTTTGGTATGGTTGTTAGGCAAATGGAGAGTTCTGTCTATATATTAAAGAGGAATTTGAAATCATTAAGATATTTTATGAGCAAATGATAAAATGCAGCTCTCTTTTGTAGTACAAAAATGTCCTTCCGTTTTAATGCTGAGCTTTCTGAAGTGCTCACTGCTGAACAAACATCAAATAGTACTGTTCGCTTATAGAAGGCTGTTTCTGCTTCAAAATGCTTTCGTTGGTGGGTCGTATGAATGTGTCACATAGAAGCTGGTACAAGGTGATGCTATTTAGAAAAGCTATGAACCCAGTCTTTCCCTGACTGACGACTGCTTGTCCAAGACTTTCGACACTGAGCTTTACTGGCATTTGAATTAGTGATAACAGCTACCTCTTGGTGTGGGATAAATGAATTGGAGAGACAGTGATAAACTGATTGTTTACCCGATGAGTCCCTCAGTGGCAGAGCGATCCCTGTCTTTGCCACTGGAGGGAGGAAGAGAGGTGGCTATTTCTTTCTGCTGATGGTATATGAAGAAAATGGGTTGCTGTGTGTCTGTACTTAAACTTCCTCAGGAAATGTACGAGTGTAATGGGAAAGATCAGTCCAGTACTTAAAGGAGCTGCATTCCAGGTAGATGATGTTACCAAATGCCTTCCCTCAGAGTATTTCCATTGCTTGACTAGCAGAGAAAAAATTGGTTTGGAAACAGGTTAAAATGCTAGTTAAGACTGTGAATTGAGTGCATGAAGATATCTAATCCTCCTGGCATGAGTTCCTTGGATCATTTCAGACAAGCCACTTCACCTCTCTTTGACATAGTGTCTTTATCTTTTACAGTGATCAGTAACCTACCTCACGGGGGCTTGCTGGGACAGGAGTTTCACATTTGATCTGAATGTGAAAAATTATAGTAAATATTGTTTGTCTGCTCAATACTGCAAAACGTTACATAGTTAGATGCCTGCTTGCAAAGCACAGCAAAGGCACAGCCTTCATTCCAACGTCGTTCGGAATGTACCCAGTTTTTGTGGTTTTAGTAAACTGATGCAAACGCTGTGGACAGTGTGACACGCTTGTGCTTTGGTTTAATACAGATATGTATCTGAGGCTTCTTAAATGAGCGCGTTTTAACTTAGAGTATCTGAACCTTCCAAATGTAGGTTACTACTTCATTATTGTTAATATTTTATGGGCATCTGTCACAAGGCATCAGAGCACACAGATGAAAGCAAAATATACATGTGCAAATGTCACTTTAAAGGAAGAGAACCATTTCTAGGTCATTGACTCTTAACACGGTCAAAGCTGGTAGTGGCTGCATATTTTCTCTTTTCTCAGTAGATGATATGAAGTGAACTTAGCTCTGAGCTCACTCCTGTATTGACCACATGACAAAAAAGTCGTTGACATCCTTTGCATGGTTTTGGTACAGAGGTACTGTGTGACTTTTTCATCCAAAATTATGGCTGGAGGTCAGCTTGAACCTTAGTGGTTCCAGTAGAGGCACGTCTGATGCTGCGTATGCTGTCTGTCCTTCCTGGGCTGAAAGGCGGCACTGAGGAAGAAAACAGTGGCAGGGGGGCAGTAGTTTGCATTTTCACTTTGGCTTTTAATACATTAGATAGCATTGCCACTTAAAAACTGCGCATCGCCAGTTGCTGTAACATGTCATAGTTTGTCTGTATGCCCATGTAGAATTATAATGGTGGGAATAAGGTACCAAATTCACAGTTGTGGCCTATTTTGTTCTAGCTCACTCCAGATGATGAGATGTTCTTGTCAGCAAATGCTGGTGAAGCACTGAGCCAGTTTGAGCGAGTCTCCACTGACCTTGGTAAGTTTTCATTCTCATAACTTCCAATTTCTTTGCTTCATTGAACATGGATTGATAGAAATACCCGTGATTCCCCTATGAAAGAGAAAATAGGAACAAAAGATTCATGCCATGCAATTTTGATGTACATTTTTCTGTTTTATTAACAATGAAACTCTGATACTATCCATGAGGAAAAAGTAATGCAGCAAATAAATTCAGTACCAAATGGCTATAAAATACTGAAGGCCTGAATGGTCTGTCTCGAGCAGAGGTACTGCTCTTACAGGTAACACAGATCTCTTTGCATTAGTGGCTTTTCTTCAGGAGAGCTTTTTCCTCCGACTGAGGCAGAGTTCATCAATTATTGGGACGTTGTCAAAATACAGCTTATTACTCTTCTTGCCATGACTGTCATCACTCTAATCACGCTGACAAGACCAAAAGTTCAGTTACAATACGCATTAAATAAGCACAACAGTTCGCTCTAGCATTACAGTGAGAACCGTGATGAAAGACCTGTGAATGGCAGGAACAAAATAAATTGTCTCTGTGACCTACCTATCTTTCAGTACTGCTCTTCCTGAGAATGTAAGCAAGGTGAGAACCCCTGTGTTCAAACGGGCGCTTCGTCAGAAGCTCTCTGTGTGTGTGCGCACTAGGTTGACCTTAGCTGGCCACCTCTCACTCCCCCTGCTCAGCAGGACAGGGGGAGAAAATGAAATGAAAATGTCATGGGTCGAGGTAAAGGTGGTTTGCTAAAGAACAGCAAAGGCTGTGGAGAGAAGCAAGGGAAAACCACAGATTTATTCACTTCTTCCCATCAGTAGACAATGTCCAGCCGCTTTCAGGGAGCTAGGGCCTCAGTGTTGTTCCTTCAGAAGACAAATGCGTTTATAACAAATCCCCCGCCTCCTCTTTTCTCCTAGCTTGTCTCTTGACCGTGGTGTCATATCGTATGGGCTATCCCTCTGGCCAGTTTGGGTCTTGCCTATGTCCCCTCCCAGCCTCTTGCCCATCCTAAACTTACTGGTCTTCAGGATGGAGACAGCCTGGATGCTGTGCCAGCACTGCTCAGCAGCGGCCAAAACATTGGTGTGTTAGCCATACTGTGCTATGTAAAAACAGAAAGCATAGCACTATGAGAGCTGTTGTGGGGAGAATTAACCCCCTCCCAGCCAGACCCAGTACAACGGGGCTGGTTTCAGACCTGTCAAGCCGGTCCTGTCAAGCTTTTTTTTAATTAACTCAAGTGTTCTAGTTTTGAACATGAAAGTTTGATTTCTTTTGATCTCAAATGTTTTGCTTGATTTAAATTGTATATAAGGAAATTCACAATTTTACTAATATTTACTGAAAATGTTTTTTTCTCTCATAGGATCAGGAGACAAAGTCTTTGCTCTAGCAAGTTTTGAAGTAGAAAAGGCAAAACAATGAAGAGGTGCGTGAGACTTGTGTCTCCCCAGTTATCAGCAGCATTGGACTTCTGTCATATTGCATTGGTTTCTTCTATTTTTAACATGTTGGGAAAAAGAAAAAGAAAAAAACAAAAAAACCCAAATGCTAAACTGCTTGGGTTTATCAGAAGATATGAAGTAAACAGCCTTAAGTGCACTTTGGAACCCTGGTGTCTGTACCCCTTAGTAACACAAGCTCTGAGGCTGAACACTAAGTGGTAGCCTGAAAACAAAAGCATGGTATGACTGAACTTTTCTGAATGTGTATTTCTCTAACTATTAAAACGTAATCTTTTTGCGTGTGGTTGTAGCCAGCAGATCTTTTTCAGGAGCAGTGATTCTTCGCGTTGCTCTCAAGTTGTCTTAATTTTTTTCTGTCCCTACTAAATAGTTTATACTAGCAATGCACTGAAGCTTTGGAAAATTGACATAATTTATTTGAAATGCCATCTTTCCACAAACTGTTTGCAGAAGGACCAAACTGAGACTGTATGCTGATCATCAGCCCTTAGCTGCCTGTTTGGTGTGCCCGTGAATGAGGGTATTGTGTCCTAGCCCTGACTGACGAACAATGGAAGCCCTGTAGGGAGGCTTCTGGAGTAATTTAACCTTGTGTGTTGAAGTGACAGGGAACTGCTAGGAAATGGCAATGAGAAGCCCTTTCTGTGACCTCCGTAGCTGTGGGTGTATAGCCACAATACCGTTATTTCCCAGTAGTTCTGAAATAGCTTGCAAGTAGAAAGAAGGTTAAAAATGGGGGAAAACTCACATTACGTGATTGGTGCAAGTGTTTCTCGCTCTGGTGGTGCTGTGGAGAGGTGGGGAGTGTTCCTCCACCGAGGAGTTAGAATCTCAGGGTGCGGGAGGATTTAACATCTCATACGGTTGGATTTTTATCTCTGAGTGTGAAGAAACTACTTGGAACTCCACAAGTGCATTTAACTTCCTGTTAAACTACCTTTTGTAAAATCTGTATTAGGGATCTTGTTAAAGTGCTGGCTCCTTCACACTTTAATTCAGTACATGTTAGTATTTTGTGTGAGCTGACTGGAAGCCTGTATTTCACTGAGAATTTTTTTCAACTTGAGAAACGGGCATTTCAGGTCTGCTCTACCCTTGGTATATATTCAGGCACTGATCTAAAGACATTGGCAACTAAAAACAAACAAAAAGGCATTTCTTAGTTGAATTTTCATACCTGTTCCTCTCTTAGTTAGAGAAAACTATACAGTTTCTAGCTATATATAAAAAAGTAATTTCCCTCTGTTTCAGTGCAAAAAGTTCAAACATTAGAGAGTTCTGGGTCCTCTGGACTCTGTTTTAATAGGGAGTTAGCACTTCCTTTCTTTGGAGCGCTTCAGAAGTGGAGGAAGCATTATAAAATCTCATTGGCAAAAGGAGCATTTGGCTGTGAGTGTGTTGACGTGCCGTTATTATCTGGCACCCCTTGGAGAACGGGTGACTTGCCAGTTGCAGATACAGGCAGTTCCCCTTCCCTTAAGGTGGGGCAGAATCACGAGAAGAAAGCTGCTGTTTTGCTGCTTAAGTTCCGCAAATTACCTGGGTTTTGTAAGTGATAAAAAGGGATACTGCGAAGGTGAGAAGTGTGTCTTCAGGACAAACAGATTTTGTGCTGGTTTTAGTGATTGGGATTTTTTGACAATGTGTCTTATCTAAGTTTTAGGCTTGACTGATCTGTAAAATGGGGTAACTGCCATCACAGTAAGGGTGTTGCTGGAAAGGAAAGGGTGGTGATAATACTGGAAAGATCAGGAGAGCTCCTAGGGAATAAAGTGATCTTGTTTCCATCTTGTAAAGTGCTTTGAATTATTAAAGTTAAGAAATACCTGTACTAAAAAAAATGATACTAAAATCTTTTAGAAATAGTAATGGTTTATAAACTGACTTTTAAACCCAAATGTTGGGTAGGTTCACTTCCCGTTGTGGTGGTATGGCTGGTTTTGGTGACAGTGGAGTTGGACCTGCATTTGTCAGCGGGTGAAGGTGACCCACTGTTTTGAGGAATCCTGTGCTTAATGGAGTAGAACATCTATGTTTTGCCTATCATATATGTATTAAGCTTTTATAGCTAGACTTGAGTTTCAGTGAGAACTGCCATTAAATTGAGTGGAGTGAAAATAGTCTTAAATTCAGATAGTTTATTGCCGTGTTAATCTCAGCATCATGTAATTGGAGACTAAGCGGGTAACATAGACTAGAAACACAAAATATGATCAGTCAAGATTCAGGTGGCATTTATGGGACATAAATACCTTATAGATAAAAGTTTGCCTAATCGTAAACTAGGACTGGAGCAAACCAGAAAAAGTGTGGTTTAGAGTGTATGTTGCTTTAATAGATAACCTTTTGAAATGTAGTATTTTGGAAATGAAAGGATACACAGTGAAGACAGCATAATTTGTGTCTTTCACTGATGGAACTTCTTTCTCCTTTTTTTTAAGAAGCTTTTGTTTAGACAGGGTCTTTTGTCCGTTATATCAGAACTGTTTTCCTGTCTGGGGCAGCATTATGTTCTCTGTCAAAGCCTGATTGCAGCTTTATAGCTGAGAGCAGCTTATTAAAAGGCGTTATTAGAGAGTCTAAAATTATGGAAAACAAAACAGTCCATGGGGACTGTAGCTGCCTTCTTTCCCTTTCTGCTCATTACTGGTGCTAAGTGACTCCTCTCCCTGCATACCCCCCAACCTGCTTGCAGCATTAGTATGGAAATTAAACCTCTCAGCACAGATCTCAGTAAGTTTACAGTATAATGATATGGAAATCTTTTCCTTGTAGTTTGAGGTGTGTGTTTCCAGGGGAAACTCTTTTTTTTTTTAATTGATTTGCAAATATTTCAGGATTTTTTCCAGATGTCTGTACTGCTGGCAGTTGTAAAATTCTTATTAAACTGATCCTTGACTGAGTATCTTTTTAATGTTGTGCTGCTTCTGCTCTTGAAAAAATTTCTCATGGGTTAGATGGACAAAGATGGGACTGAGATCAGTGACCAGTATTACTGCAAGATTCAGTATGCCAGGCCAGACTTGCCTCTCTGATGCAGTGAAGGGTCATAAAGCATAGCTCAAGCCAGAGGCTGGATGTGTCCCAGAACGCCTTCTATAAAGGTAATTTAACAAGCAAGTTGTTGCCAATATGAAGCTACTAGTATGTTGACACTAGCAAATAGTTACTTCAGTAACCTGGTTGAAATGGGTGTTTAATTTCGGAGGTGTAGTGAATTAATTGGTGTGGTGTGCTAAATGCCAGATAATCCTGGGATGTACCTCGACTCATATTTCAGCTGTTTCTGCAGAGGCTGGAAAAAAGTCCGTAATCTATTTATTATAATAACTATTTGCTCAAATGAAAACTGGTAACAGAAAAACAACTCCTAAATGAAAGCATGGTTTTGTTGTTTAATGTACAAGCCTGAGATGTTTGAGCTCTCTCCCCAGTTCAGCCATAGTCCCAGGCAGAACACTTATTCCCTACCCATCTTTCTCTCCTGGAGTAAAATGCGGATTATGATACTTGAGTGTTGAGTGCTGTGAAGTTGTTATTGATCATACACTGCTTTGAAGATTAAAAGTGCTTTGTTTTTTGTTTGTCATTTTACTTCTGAAATAGGAATTGTAAAGTACAGTAGCTTTAAACACATCAGCAGAATTGCCCAGAGTTCTCTTTGGCCACATATAACCTCCCTTTTTTAGTCTTCTTTCTCTATAGGGTGAATCTAGTGGTTGTACTGATCTAGAAAAAGTGTCAGAAAATTGAAGCTTCAAATGCTTGTCTCTTTCTTCTGTCCTCGTCTCCTTGTATTATTTCTCTTCTTTGATCCTGAGTGGGAAAGAAACAAGTTAACTTTGTCTTAAAGGAAAAATACAAGATTTCTTAAGAGATCCCTTAGTTCATCATGATATCTTGGCTGTTAAAATGAATTTCATTTTGATAGACACTTCTGTATTAATGATACCCTGCTGACCAGACGTTTAAGGCTGTTTCAGTAGTGGCTGAAATGGTAGGCGAATTGGAATAGAACCATTTAGTTTTGTGTCCAGTATGGCCATTCCCTTCCTATATAAGGACAAATACAATTTTGACATTGTAAAGAAATAGAAGTCAACCTGCAGGTATCTTTTAGCTTCCTCACTTCCATCATTTTTAAATAAACCTCAGTGACTTCTCTTATTTCAGTTCTCTCTGCTTAGCTACCTGCGAGAGAGGAATAGGAGGGCTTGAATTGGAGTTTTTCATTAGGAGTCGTGGAAAATGTGGTGTCTTGTCTTGCTATGAGGTTATAAGGATTCTTAACTTCACCTCAGTGGGGTTTATGCCTGTGAGGGAGAGGGGAGAATTACTGGAGTTTACGTTGCCCAAGATTCTCTCCCACAACTTCTGAACTATCCAAGCTTCCCACGTCAGTCAAGTGGGAGCTGCTGATGTTCAGAGCATCTGAAAAGGTGGCCTGAAGTTTCTCACAGGATAAATAAAAAAGTTTTAGAGTAAGTAGTCTCTAAAGTAAGGTCTTAAGAGGAAATACATAAGATTAGTGGATATCACTGTATGTAAGGGATTGTTGTATCACACACTGAAATACCTACTGTTACTTAACACACTAATGTGTTAATGATATATTTAATAGCAGTTTTCTGTTTAAATCAAGTTCTCGTCATGGAATACTCTTATCTTGCTATCATAATAGTTTGCTGCGTGGTAATGTTTAGGATTGTGTTTTCAGCATGCCTCCAAAAATGGGTGAGTAATAATCACAGATGTACTGAAACCCGTCAGGCCGAACCAGCTGCAACTCCTGTTGGTGTCTGGGCAAATAGGTTTTCTTTTGCTTGTCCAGTTAATATCCTTGTCAGGTGGAGAATTAAAAGTTCTGTAACACTGTCATAAAAGAGTGTGCTCTGCAACTTCATAAATACCAAATTTAATCTGGGAATGCCTCCGGGTTTGGAGAAAACACGCAGCTGAAACGGTTTCTTACCATACAAACTAAGTCTGGATTAACAAAGACCGTCATAGCCTTTCGTACACTAAACGGCTCGCCACTAGTCATGGGAAGTGTCGCTGACTGTTGTGACCCTCCATCGTTTACTGTAGTGTCCCAACTGCCCCGAGAGTTGATTGGTTGAACTGTGTTTAATTTTCGGGGAACACTGTGCTGTTTCTGCATCAGAGTATGATTTTGATGGATTGGAATTGTTAAGCCTAAATCAGAAATATAAAAGATTACCAAGGGAAAAAAGATGCCCAACAGAAAACAATTCCCCCATTGGGTACCACAGACATCTTTGAGAGAAACAGAGTTTTCGTTATTGTGGCGTGGGGTTAAATCTGATGGATAATGAAAGCAGGGCTTGTGTGTACAGATGCTGCTGGAAGCCCTTAATGAGAGGGAGCTGCCAACAAATACAGAGGGGCTTGGAGGCTGGAAGCAGCTGTACTGCGAAGGAATCCTAAATGAATTCCGGAGCTGATTAAGAATTGGAGATCAGAAAAGGACAGAGTAAATTGAGATTATTTTTCCAAGTCAAGCAGAGATTCAGAGGAGAAGGTTTCGTGAATTTTGGCTTACTTAGAACAAACAGCAGCCTAATTAAACTGAAGAGATGAGAAGCTATTGAAAAGAAAAATGCATTTACTGTTAGATTTTATAAAATAATACTTGTAAAAATGTTAGGAAGTCTTAACCTTTAGATGATTAAACTTCCTACCATTGCCCTGCTGACGATTGTGCTGTATTCCTCCCATTTTGTGGTGGGGGCAAGTTGGGTGGTGGTTGGTAAGGTGATGGATTTAGTGAAGCGCACTGCTCTTGTATCTTCTGTTTACTTTGTGAAGGTCTCTGCATTCCAGTGAGACATGAACAATGTTCTACTCAATCTGTTGCGGAACTGGAAGTTGAGAGGTCTCGTGAGCCTCCATCATGTCTTAAGACAATACAAGTGACCACTGTAATGGCAAGATGTCACCTTGCTTGATAGCTGAACATCTCGGTAAGCTCAATGCTAACAAACTGATGTGGGGTAGAAGCTGATGTAGACTCTGTTTCAAGAAAAGAACTCTAAAATTCTTGAGAGGTAGAGGAAGTGTTACAGTATCTCTCCCTGCTAAAACCTTTTCCAAATAAATGTGGCATGTTAAATTGATGCTCTATGATGTTATCAGTAAGAAAATTCATACTACTGCGAAGATGCAAATGATGGCTTAATTATACGCTCCTACTAGCATAAGATGCTTTTAGATCTTTCCCTCAGCCTCATGTACCGTGCTAATTAACAGTAATCCAGCTGGAGGATCCCAGAGCAATGCTTCTGCCTGTTTTTTCAGCTTATGCTGGAGCTCTTATGTTCTTTTCTTAAATAATTAATAATCATTACTGCCTGCTGTGCTGTGGGTATGTGCTAGTGATCTCAGATCCCAGCATATTTGCACCATTCCTGTTCCTGTCAGCAGCTTGGTTTTGCTCTTTGCAGAGGCTTTCATGTTAAGACCTTCATTAACTGGCGGTGGGGTATGGATTTCAGTGGCACGGGGCTTTGATGTCATTAAGTAGCAAGCTGTCAAAGGAAGTGCCACCTATTTCATTAACGCGACTGTTTCTATGCAACACAGTTAAATACCAAGTAGAAAACAGATGCATTTTACTAAAGAACACTTAGTACACAAAGCATTTTTATCTTTAGGAATTTTATACTTCCCTTGCTACCCCCATCAGTTAGCATTACCATAAAACCGAGTGAGAAACCAAACTGCAGGTTAGCGATGGGGCAGTGTGATGAACTTTTGATGGCTTTGGTCGTCTTTTTTTATTCCTTTTTTAAAAACGAATTTATTTCTATGTTCGGTGTGGTATTACTCCAGTCTATCTAGGGGAAGGATTACTTTATTTCTGAGTGCATGAATGACCGAATGGATGTCCATTCTAGTTGGAGGTTCTTGAAAGATGGCGTTTTCTGTATTCGCTGAATTAGCTGTACTGAATTTTGCAGTGTCCTTAACTTTCTGAGCACAGTATTACTGCAAAGCGGTCATGTAACCTGTTTTGACATCGCTGTGATTTATCTGACACGGCACTACCGAAGAAGCTCTCCCCACTCCCGTCCCTCGTGGAGATGGTCGGCACCACGAATTTCAGAGTGATTGCCAGGATGTTTCTTCAGGTAAGCGATGGCAAACCCCAGGGACTGCCCTGCGTGCCGCCTCCGCTGCCGGCCTCCCGCACGTCGCCTCTCTCCTGACGGAGAAGCGCTGTGGCAGCCCGTAGCGATGGGGGGCGGTAGCCGG
>NW_010394239.1:0-233 GCF_000710305.1 Buceros rhinoceros silvestris
CCAGCCCCTCAATGTCCTTCTGGCAGTGAGGTGAACACACGTGGTGAACACACGTTCACCCCCTTTGTGATGCTGCAGCAGGAGGGCCGCTCTGGGCTCTGGGCCTGGGGTAGGTACCTCTGGGCAGTGGGAGAAGCCACCCCCCAGCTGCGGGCTGCTCTGCTCGCGGGGTGACAGAAAGGAGGAGCCCAGCTGCCACCTCATGGCTGCACCAGCAGCATCTCCCATGGAAA
>NW_010394240.1:0-7613 GCF_000710305.1 Buceros rhinoceros silvestris
AAGGAAACCTTTTTTTATTTAAAATCTAATTCAATTTTTTGGTAAATTTGTTTTGACTTTTTCATGGGAGTAATGCACAGAAACAAGGGGGAACATTATATTTGAAATTAAATTAAACACTTGATTAATCCAAAGTAAAATTTCAGGGGAAAAAAATCTGATTTAAGCTTGGTCACTGAAATTTCATTTATTTGTACAGCTTGCTTTGACAGCACTGCTGAGACCCATACTAGAGGTGGTAGGAAATTTTTTAGCTGACTGTATTTTCATCAAACCACCCATTTTTGTCAGAGCCAAACTGTTTCCAAGACAGGTTAATTTTAGCAAGGCTCTAGAGAGGAAAATTTCTTAAGTCCAGGATTAGCTGGATTTTGGTTATTTCAAATGAGTGAAAGAAAAGTGTCTAAATTCACATATTTAATACAATGCCATTCTGAGAAAAGACTCAAAAGTTTTGTTGGTGTTCAGGTGTGGAAAGGAAATAAATTTCAAGTGTACTGAAGAAGGTATGCGCTGGTAATTCAGTCTTGTTTTGGCCAAAGGAAGATATTTTTCCTGAAATGTATTGACAGAAACATTTCTAGAAGTAATCCTGAAAAAAAAATACTACCATTTAACTTTTAAGAAGTTAGTTTATAGTTAGTTTATAGGCTCGCAAACAGTGAAACATACATTGCTGCTGATGTACATGCCACTTCAACATAATATCGAAACATAGCCTGAACATATATACACAATATATCTATATACATATATTTATACATTTTCATACGACAGGACTGACCCTCATTCCGTGGCAAATTCCCCTTCACAAGATAGGCTTACTCTCCTCATAGCAGTTTTCATTGACTGAGCAGACTGTAGCTTTTTTGATTTTCTCCTATGTTTAAGTTTTAACCACATCTGGGCATACAGATCGAAGAGATATGTATTTTCCTCCGTATATCTAAAACTGATGAAGGGTTGGCATACTCTAGCTGGCCAGAAGCTTTTGAGGACAGAATGCAAACAGGAGAGGAAGTGAAAGGAGAGGTCATGTAATTTCCCTTCTTCATGGTTAAAATGAAGAAAATCCTTGAGGAACAGTTGCCAAGGTTTTTCTGGTTGCCTTCCGTTTAGTGTTACTTACTTTACAGAGAATAATAAAAAATGCGATTTTAGGAGGACCAAGCCTGAGATTTTATTTCCTTCCCTAGGAAGCTGCCTGTCTTTTTCTAGGCCTCAAATCCCCTCTCACCAGGTGAGAACAGCACCTCTCCCGAGCCCTAAAAAACTCTGGATTCTCCATGCTGTAGAAGAAACTAGTTGTGTGGCTTGTCCTTTTTGTGGGTGATTCCAGCCCAGCTACATGAACAATCCTATGGCAACTGCGGCTGATTTCTTTATACAGCTGAAGAGTAAGGGAGACTGAGGAATCTTTACAGCACTCCTCATTTGCTGAATTTCAAAGCACAGAGATAGAATAGTTAAGACAACTTTCCTCAGCCTTACAGTTTCACCTCCCTTGCTAAATTCATCTCCTCTTGGTCTTGCAAAAAAATCTCTGCATTTACCTATTGCAGACTAGCAAAGCCTCCCCAGACTTCTCAAGTCAGCAGAGGATATTACTATGGAAATGCTTATTCTTACGATAGTGATGTAAGTCCTATAAGATCAGTACTCATACACCTAGAAGTCAGTGATGGTTGGGAGGGCTTTTTATGGTTAGTTAAATTGTACCTTGAGCTGAAAGTTATTTTGTGTGAAGTCATCCCTGACACCCGAGATCGAAGGTTCCAGCAGCACAGAGACTTGCCAGTGTGACAAATGTTTGCAGCTTAGCTAAGTGGCCCTGGTATCAGGAGTAGTGAGTTAAAGACTAGGCATCCTTGAAAGGATCGCTCACATGTTTAGCGCTCATAGATAAGTCCGTGCAGAAAAGGAACCAGAATGGTTTCAGAACACAAAGGGATGGTGTTCCTACTTCTCTTGTCGTATTTACAACATTGCTTACTCTATTTCAGATGTTTGTGGCTCTTCTCTTCTGGTACCAGTTCTACTGTGGGTTCTCTGGCTCATCGATGGTTGATCAGTGGTATCTCATCTTCTTTAATTTACTCTTCTCTTCTCTTCCACAACTGATTACTGGTGTGCTGGATAAGGACGTGCCAGCTGAAGTGTTAATTGCTGTACCTCAGCTTTATAAAAGCGGCCAGAATATGGAGGTAAAAACTTCTTGCTTTTTGTAGTTTTTTTCCTAAATGATTTTAGTTTCAACTGAAAACCAACCCTGCTCCCAAAGAGTGGATGACTGGTAAAAACAGTCTGAGAAGTCACTATTATCATTTCATTGCATTTTTCATCTGGGTCAGAATATCTAAATGCCAAAAGTACTAACAAACAAACAAAACCTAGCTATATTTTGAAATATGTGAGAGGAGGAGAGGCTGAATGCTTCAAGTCAGTCTAAGCTGAACACCTCCCTCATGGTCCAGGCTCACAAATAACCACAGAAGTAAAGCAGATTATACCTTGCAGACTAGTACAGATTTTCACAGAATAACTTCACAGTACTTACTCCAGCCCTTTACAAACAGTAAGAAGAGAAAGGTGGCTTTACGAGTAAGCACAGAGGCTGATAGACTCTGAGGGACATAGTCACCAGCAGATGACGGATTCAACTGAAATACCTGTTGAAAACACCTTGTTCCCATCTGTTTGAATGGTACAGTGAAAACAAGAAATTGCAGGAAGGATTCGGGCCAAACCGTTTCTGGTAATTACAGCTGCAGTGTGCTGCAGGGAAATCTTTCTGCTTGGCAAAACTATCCATATTGAGACGTTGCTTCCAAGGTAAAAGCCTTTATTAAAAGTATCTGACATTGTGCCCTCTGAGAGAAGACAGTGAGTGATTTCTGCCTCTGACTGTAGGCCTGCGTTTGGTGCCCCACACATCTAGTGACATTGCTAGACATTGTCCTGGAAAGATGAAGGGAGAGTTTTAGTGTAACATATTTTTAGTGCTTTAGACCAAGTTCTTTCTTTTTTCACCCAGCTGTTGTTTTCCATTTCCTACATTTCTTCTGTTCCAGTGCATTGCACTTTAAAGATCTGTAGCATTAATACCTTCCTTTCTTGCACATTTTTAAGATGATAGAAATCTTGTAATGGCTTAAGCATGTTGGAAAGTTGTGTTTGCCTGTCTTCAGCTGGCAATCTGAGAAGTCTCCCAGATTCACAATTTCATTATTTCTCATAGAAGGAAAAGGCCCAGGGACGGTTATGAGTGTGTCTGAAATCTAGTGAGCATACTCTCTGAATAGTTAACTAAAAAGGCATTTTAAAAACTTCCCAAAAATCTTGTTTCAGGAAGGATCTCTTTCAAAAAGATATCCCTAATTCAAAGCCTATGGAATTATAGAATAATTCAGATGGTTCTGGAGGCCATCGGATCCAGGCCCCTGGTCAAAACAGCATCAAAGCTAGATGATCTTGCTTGGGTCTTCATTTAGTCCAGTTTTGAATGTCTCCAGCAATGGAGATTCCACAGTCCCTCTGAGCAGCCTATTCCAGTGCTTAACCACATGCTATTTCACTAGGCCAAAGAACACCATAATTCTTTCTTAAATGTATTTCAATTTCCATTTTTAGGCTGCAGTGATATTCTCCACAGAGGGAAGGTGCCCCTGATGAAACCAGTGGTTGGAGTTGTATCCAAAAATTAAATAAATATTGTGCCGTTTACAAACAAATTTTCCTTATATTTAGGGATTTTATAGGACCATTCATACCCCTGCAATCGTTTATTTCTTTGAACCAAAATGTTAGTTTAATATTGTTTCTTAGCAAGCAATTTTGTGCACACACAGAGGTATATGTGCATACATTGCTGCACGAGTTACTACTGAAGATTGTTGTTGTGGATCTTCTTTTCTAAGGATGTGTGCATTTTCTGTTTCCTGTCTTGTGAATAAATACCCTGCGTTTGTATGTACATGATGTAAATCTTTACTCGTGCTTACACCTCAGAGAGCTCCTCCTGAAATTGGTGGTCAAACTCTAGTGCCTAAAGTTGGGCACCTTCATAAATGTTTGCTGGCCTGAGTGTTGGATTCAAATTACACCCTCTGCCTGGGGGAAAAGAGAAAAAAAAAAAAGCAGTAGCAGAATAGTGTTCTCTCAGAACAGAGTGACTTGCAGGTAGACTCATACTTCATCCCCGATGGTATCTAACTGATTGGCAAAGTTGTGAAGCTATGTGCACAAGCACTTAAAAGTACTTATTGGAATATCTCTCACAAAATACGTATCCCAGCAAACAGCATTGTCATTAGGCTCTGATTTTCCTAATGTTTTTTTATGCGCAGGAGTACCAGCCACACATGTTTTGGATGAATATGATTGATGCTATGTATCAAAGCCTGGTTTGCTTCTTCATCCCCTATTTTGTAAGTGTTTGGTTTAATCCATTCCATTTCAAGCATTTTGAGGACAAGTGGCCACACAGCGTCGGCTGAATTCTGTCTCCTTCTTTACAGACTTACTATGACTCGGAAGTGGATATCTTCACCTGGGGAACTCCCATCACCGCAATAGCTCTTTTCACCATCATACTACATTTGGCTATTGAAACCAAAACTTGGGTAAGGTACTCACAGCCTACAGAAAAACTTGCGGCATACACATAATTATTTTCTTAGTGCCATTCTTCAAAAACAGAAGAAGGTCATTTCATTCCCTCAGTAAATTCTGTTTTTAGCAAGCATTTTAGGCAAACACAAAAAGTGTTTTAAACTGTAATGTATGAGCAGCTTTGTAGTGTTGTATCTGTAATAAGAACTTTGAAAATACAAGGCTTTAAACATTTTGCTGTGCATGGATTTGGCTCCAGAAATTCAGTTTTATTCAAATTTCACAGAATACAAAGTATCATTATTCTTTTGTTGGTTTTTTGTTCTAGACTTTTATCCACTGGTCATCTTGCATCTTCAGTATCCTTTTATTCTTTCTTGTGGCTCTGGTTTACAATGCTTCCTGCCCGGTGTGCCATCCTCCATCCAATCCCTACTGGACTATGGAAAGGCTGATGGGAGACCCCATGTTCTATTTTACTTGCATTATATCACCAGTTGTTGCATTGCTGCCCAGGTATTGTATCTTCTCTCGTATCTTTTCTCATATGCATATGGTTGGGAGCGCTGGAAGAAACGCTTCTTCCATTCCCCTCCTTTCTTTTGGCCATACTAGCCAAGTCTTTTTCCTTCAGTAACTAATTATATGAAGTCAGGTTTTCTAACCTCTTCTGTTTTCCTGACCACAAGAACAGACCACAGCACCTGGACATACACCACAGGAGTGGGATAATTGTAGACTCTTGGTCGAACCTCCTGGCCACGCAGAGGTTCGCTACCCTGGGAGGTTTTCCATGATGCTTCCAGATTCAACCCATCCTCCCATAACATGCATAGTACAGAAATTCTGATAGTATGTTGTGCGCTTACTTGCTTACGTATGGATGTAGGAGACCTGCGCTGCAGACTGATCCCCATTGCCTTTGATTCCTCATCAGGAAAGGTGAAAGACCATGTATAATCACACGCTGGATCAGTGGCTAAAAGCGTAGATTTATTACACTGTTTGTTATTAGTAAAAATATTAGCACATCATTAAGAGCTTTTAATCTGCAAGCTTTCTTGTGGCAAACATAAGAAAGATAAAACATGAAACTCTCCTGAGTTGTACTTTTGTCTTGGATATTTTCTCTTGGTAGTATCTTTGGTACTTCCTTCTTTCATTCCTTCTCATGTGCACAATCTCCTCTTGCAGATTTCTGTACAGAACCCTTCAGGGAACACTGTTCCCAACCCAGCTTCAGCTCGGACGCCAGCTGAGTAAACTGTCCCCAGAGATTCGTACCCAGCTTCTGGCCAAGTTGAATGTAAAGGAAACAACACGTCAGACACAAGCCTTTGCAGACAGCTTCTCACCGAGCATTGTCTCAAACACTAGTGATTGTTACAAGGCTGATAACCATAGCACACCTTTGCCAGCATCTCCTCAAACAAGTGAGTCACTTTTCCAAGAGCACACGAAGTCAGAATGTACAACAGATCAGACTGTGGCTGCCTCTGCCCAGGGTGCTGTGTTGTGTGGGGAGAACAAACTCCCCTCATCAGCATGTAGCCTGGAAAGGTCCATCGGATTTCATGAAGTTAGACACAGCCCTTCAGAGATGGAGTCGCTGTCTGTGGGAGCAACATTCCCATGGAGCTCAGCGGTTGACGAAGCAAACTTCAGTTTGTTGAAGTGGATCACATCGACTCCGCTGTTCAGTCGCACTGGAACTGTTTTTCAGGTGTCATCGAGCAGTTTACAAAACGAAACACAGGACAGTACATGTGTGCTTGGCTCTTCTTTGCATGTGGACTTCAAAGGCTTAAAAGAACAGAGCTCAAATAACTTCCAGGACAAAATGAAAGGGACCCCAGCTGATCATTGTAAAAGTGACAATTCTGAGACCACCTTTTTATGACGTGGGCCTCAAATATATTTATAAATTTTTTATTTGCACACGTTTATAGTGAGATTATCTGTTTCCAAAGATGAAGCAGAAAATCAAAGGTACAGAATGATTATTTAAGAATGTTTAAATACAGTATATTGAAATAAGAGCTTTAAATATAAAAAGAAACACTTGAAAGTTCATTTATATGTTTTATTTTTTCATCTCATTTTGTAAGGAAATGCCGTCTCTTTATTTTTCAGATGCTTCTCTTTTATTCTGACACATACTGTAAAGGCAAAGGATCTATCTACCATAGTCAAAGGATTAGATTCAGCAACAATTATTGGTATCATAGGCCATTCAGTAATCAAGGAGGAAGAACCACGATAATAGATAGGCACCGTATTTCATCCATCATCTGCTTGCCAGGGTGTTTTGTCAATGGAGCAAACAATTAGGCAAGATTATCAAATTATTATACACCTCTCTGTAAATGTTAACAGTATCTTACCACCGCATTAATAATACTGGTATTTTATAAATGACACTCTGTTTTGATATTGCAGCCATAGCATTTTATGTGTCATGATAAAACAATAAATAAATGACCATCCATATCGCAAAGTGATTTCCTAGTCTGGCATTAATATTAATTCAGCCCTTCACTTGCAGCAGTTAGCATTTGGCCAGTCGTGTCCCTGTATCAGGCTGTTAGAAGAAAACTTGTGAAGTTTTCACAAGCTGCTGCTTGTTCATGAGGAACAATTTGGTGGCAAAGGGCTGGTGCATTGTGTCCACTGTCGAGTTTGAGCTGGGAGGGTCTGTGATCTTCTGTGTTGGAGGACTACCACGAGTAGACTGGTTTTGCTGAAGAAGTCAGTCCTCCTTGCTTGTTACTGGGGTGTGGAGGGTAGACAGGGTGGAGTTTTGTTAGGCATCTTCACTGTTGCTTCAGCCAGATTAAATCAAGTCTTTGGAGATCAGGAAGGGGCACAACCAGCTGCAAGGGTGGAGTGCTGTGCAGAGGTGCTTGAGCCTGGTCTAAGACAGACTAGCACTGGCCCCGAAAGTAGGGGCCCGCACTGCTTTCTCAGGTTGTGCCTCAGCCAACCTGACGTGGTTGTACATC
>NW_010394241.1:0-450 GCF_000710305.1 Buceros rhinoceros silvestris
GTTATATTACTCTCTAATTATTTAAATTTTAAATAATTGAATTTTAATTAAATTTTCTAGAGTTTAGAAATCTCTTTAATGTAAAATAGGTAGGTAAGATGGTCTGCTTTCCTGTGCTGTGTTTAAGTGCTGGGTGACTATTGCAGGCTGAGTTTGGATTTGCTTTTAAACATCTTTGTTGTTTATAAAAATCACTCTTTTTTGTTTGTTTGTTTGTGGTTTTGTTAGAACACAACTAGAAGGGGGATTGATCATTCTGGAATATTTGTGCTCTGAACTGACTTTGTATCCTGGAGCTCAACAGTGAATGTTCCTTATTTTTCTAAAGGCGTGAAGGATGTTGGGAACTGCTCATAGACTCTTCCACTTTGGGGCAGCAGAAATTTCAGTTTGGCCTTGTGAAACATTTAGCACAGTAGAGCTAGAGCTCTGAAGTGCAGGGGCATTCCT
>NW_010394241.1:543-3704 GCF_000710305.1 Buceros rhinoceros silvestris
ATTCCTGGAGGATCAGTAATAAATAATTTATATAAATTGAACTGTTCCAAACCTAACATAGCATGGAGCTTAACATTAGAAACAAATTTATCCCTAATTCTACGTATAATGGCACTCTGAGAAAGTTTAACTGTTCAAGAGCTCCAGTCTTAAGACTTGTAGGGGTTTATGTGGAGGACAAGCAGTTTGAGACTTGGCCTTTGTCCTGTGGCAGTCGTACAGTATTATGCAGGAGTGTTAAGAGGTCGATGGATGTGGAATTTATTAAGGGTTTGGAAGATTAGTAGATTTTTTTGCTAGGGGGAAGGAAAAAGTCTCCTGAACTGAACTCACAAAGCCATTATTAGGTAAGGTGCTGGAATAGCCTCTGAAAAAGGGTGTTGCTGTTGCATATGATTTTCCTGGAGCTCAGCTGATGCACGCGAGATTTGCGATGTCTAATAGCATTGCTGTGAAACAGAATGCAGGCGTTTTCCTTGTAATTTAGCCAGGCATCTCTTGATCCGTTATCACCCCTGAGCTGAGGGCTCCCTGTGCAAGGCTGGAAGTGACTGGCATGCTCTAAAAAGATTTTGTTCTTTGTGGCTTCTGGAAGGTGGATAGAACGTAATTCCTTAGCGCGCTGGGACTGCATATCTTAGTTTCACCTCACTCCTGTATTTCTAGGCAGTGTTTAAAAAGGTGTTATTTTCCCTCAAGTTTGCCAGGAGAGGCTCAACTGGATCTACAAAAGGTTTGTAAAACAAACAAAAAAAGCCTTGTCTGACAGCCTTTTAGACAACCCAGTAAGCAATCTTGACAGGACAGGAAGGAACTAAACTTCCGTTTCAATTTCAGAGGTGATTCCTGCAGGGTAACTGGAGTCACGCTACTGGATAGGGTAAATCATGGGAGCTATTCCCGCAGCTCTGACAGTAAGAAGAGATGCTCGTTCAAGACTGCTGCATTACACTTGAGTTCTCGTTAAGGAGAACAAGAAAGGAAACCCTGTACATGGAAAGGGAAGAATTCATTGCTGATTAAAGTTTTAACAATCTACTCTATACAACTGTGATTACTAACAACAGCACACGCCTACTTGTATTTCAGATGTGTTGCTTATCTGACTAAACTTCTGATTTCTACAGTCCTCTGTTATTATTTCTCAGACACAGGAATCTCCTAGAGCATAAATGGCTATTTTGACACGGGGGTTCCCACATATTCCAAAGCTTTTTGGATTTGCTTCAGTGCAAGTTCTGTCCACTAAGGAGCAAATACCTTCTCAGCATCATTCAGCAGGGAATAGAGCCCAGCATCTCTGGAGAGAGCGCTCCACTGCTGAACTTCCAAAGTCCTGCCCTCCCTCCAAGGAAGTACCTTCTGAAAAGGTTTCCCTGCACAAAGCTTGTTGGTATGTTCTCCATCTTGGGGGACAGTTTCCAGCACGCCCTGTGGGTTACACGGATGTGGTGCGAATACCAAGTACCCCATGTTCTCAGGCAAACAGACACTGTCACAGACTAAATTGTCAAAAGAAAAATTGTTAAAACATGTTGATAAGTAAAATAGCAACAACCACAGGGACCAGATGGTGCTCATAGAAAACTTGAAAGAATTAATCATTTTGTTCTGTAGGCTGGTAGCAAAAATATGTTTGCTATATTTAAATGAAGATACTTGACGGAAGAGTTTCAGAGTGATTGGGATTTCTTCAAACTCTTTGTCAGAATGGTACTGAAAGAACTGTGGGCCAGAGGATTCAGAACCAGGTAACTCAGTTCAAGCGTTATGTTTGGCAACTGAAAGCCTGTTTGAAGAGAACCCAACCTGGGGAAACAGTCCCTGACAGCTCTGTGGGCTTCTGGGTTTTGGGGTTTGGGTGCGGGTTTTTTTTTTTTATAGTGGCTTGTTTAGTCCAAACCCTCCTCCCTTCTTGTCTTTCCTGTTGATTATTGTAGCCCTTATGGCATAATCTGGTGAAGTATTTTGACAGAAGACTAAGTATGAAAAAAAGGAATGAAACCGGACTCGGCAGTATGCTGGTATACAAGTGATTGTGAAGAACCTGGATCTCTCTCGGCTCTGTTAGCTCTCAGTGACAGCCCCACTGGTTTCCGCAGAGCCCTGGTTCTTATCTTTAGGAGTTCTGACTATTTATTCACTGTTACTTGAAGTGTCAGGTTACCATTTGGGTGGCTGTGAAAAACCTTTTCATGCTTTAAGACAGTTTTCTTTGTTTCCACCTTAAAATTACATTTAAAGATTTGTGGTACAATTACTTTCAAGTTCTGCTCCAACAATCTGGATCCTTACTCGTTATTCCCGAGCTTTATATGGTGTGCTATTCTGTTGTCTAGAGCTGAGACAGAAGAGGGCGGATGGGTTGGTTTGCACTTGCTCGCTCGTGTTCATTTTATTTACTGTGACTGAACAGAAGGGGGCGGGGGGAAGGTGGCAAAATGAGAATATTGTGTTTGCGCAGTCTGGCTCAGTGACTCTTCCTGCCAGCGCTGTCGCTTCTCTGCTGCCCGTGAGAGACACAAGTCACAAGGATGTGCTGTAGGGTGTTACCACAGAGCGGCTGCTGGTACTTCAGCCTGACCGTAGTTGCTCAGACCTTTCTCTTTCGGTCCCTGGGGACCGGAGAAATCTATTTTATTATAGTTAGAAAATAAAACACATCCATACTGTTCCTGAGCACAGGACGCGGAGTGCTCCAGCCGTCTCCTGGACTTTCCTCCCTATGTCTGGATGAGTTCAGCCTAGAACGCGGGAGAGGCGCTCATTGCAAACGCGTGCTGCCGCTTGCGGTGGGAGGAGAGTTCCGAGCTCGGATGCTGCCACTCGCCAGCTGTGAAGGAACATTTTCTAGGGCTGGGGGACCGGCGAGAGCTGAAGTAAAAAAAAAAAATTAAAAAGAGAGAGAAGATGATGTTGCAGTGGAGAAGGCAGCTCTCCTCGTTTTCTCCTGTCCTGACACTGGTGTAGTTCTAGGACAGAGCTGTGGCAGAGGGAACATTTTGCCGACAGATCCACGTGCGGAGGTAGAGTTTGTCTCCGCAGAAAACATGCCCTTCGGGGCTGGGCGGGGCGGAGAGCGTTACCTTCCTCTTAAAGCGCAGGGGAGAGCGAGTCAGGGCAGGAACAGCCCCGGGGGAACCATCGGGACAGGGACTGCT
>NW_010394242.1:0-870 GCF_000710305.1 Buceros rhinoceros silvestris
CCACCTGAGGAACCTGAGCATACGTAAGTCTACAGGATCCAGCAAGATGCAGCCAAGGGTCCTGAGGGCATTGGCTGATGGAGTTGCCAAGACACCCTCCATCATATTTGAAAAGTTGTGGCAGTTGGGCAAAGTTCCCAGTGACTGGAAAAAGGGAAACATCACACCCATTTTTAACAGGGGTAAAAAGGAGGAGCTTGGAAGTACCAACCAGTCAGTGTCACCTCACTGCCCAGGAATAACATGGAGTCAATCCTCCTGGAAGATATGTCAGAACTCTTGGGGGACAGGGAGATGATTGGAGATGGCCAGCACGGCTTCACCAAGGGCAAACCATGCCTGACTCATCTAGCAGCCTTCTACGATGACCGTATCAGTGGACCAGTGAAGAGCTCCAGATGTCATCTATGTGGACTTGCGTAAGGCCTTTGATGTTGCCCTCCACAGCATGCTACCTCTCCGTTGGAGAGACAGGGTGTGAGGATGGACTGTTAGATGATAATCATTGGCTGGATGGCCACGTCCAACGAGTTACAGTTAACGGCTCAATGTCCAAAGGGAGTGCAGTAAAAAGTGGTGTCCCTCAGGGCCCATACTAGGACCAGTACTATTTAATACCTTCAGCAGTGGTGGGTATGGTGAGATTGAGTGGAGCTCAGCAAGTCTGCGGATGAGACCAAGCTGAGTGGTGCTGATGATTCACGTGGGAGAGGGGATGCCATCCAGAGGGACCTGGGCAGGCCGGAGGAGTCGGGCCCGTGGAGACATCATAAAGTTCAACAAGGCCGAGTGCAGGGTCCTGCCCCCGGGCCGGGGCAGCCGCGGTGCCAGCCCCGGCTGGGATGAGGGGATGGAATCAGCCCCGTGGAG
>NW_010394243.1:0-1883 GCF_000710305.1 Buceros rhinoceros silvestris
GGTGGAACGTGTCGGGACTGCCCCTTCTGTCAGCGTGGAAGCAGTCCCGGAGCCCAGCACCCTCCTGAATCCGCGGTGGTTTTTGCTGTGCAGCCCTTCTTTGTTCTAGTTCAAACGTGTTTAGGGCTCTCCATGTGGCTTTACAGCTCTATTTTTTGTAATTTGTAATAACAGTTCCACTATTCCTTGCACTGTGTTGCAGTTTCATTTCTAAGAATTAGTTAGCACTGCCCTCAGTGGGATCAGGAGCATAAGATGGGTCAGAAATGATGCGGGCATTACCTGCTTGTCTTATCTCGTTCCATTGTTCTGTCTCACCAAGCTGTGTGCCAATACCTGTGTGATGTTTCAGACACAGCTTGTCATTGAAGGACACGCGTGTAATCCGTTCCAAGCAGAGACTTCCGGATTATTCCCTCTCATGGCTCTGTTGAAGTTAGTGGCAAGATTCTCACTGATTCAAGTGAGTTTTCACTAGAGTTCTGAAATGCTAGGAAGCACATCAATCATACTCATGACATGCCATAAATTTTATGTAGCACATCCTGAGTTCTGCATGATCCCTGGGTGAAGGCTGGAGCCTGAGGTTAAACGTAACACCTCATGTAGTGCCACCCTCCTGAGTCTGATATCACTGCATAATAGACACAAAAGCTGACACACTTAGCCTCTGCTGTCACTGCTGTTAGAAAGAAAAGCCTCAGCTAGGCTGCAGGACTGCTGTCTCTGAATTCAGCACTAGATTTTGCTCTAACCTACCCAAGGATCATGAGAGATAATGGGGCCAGAATCACCCCACCTACGTGAGGGGACTGTGTGGTACTTGGGGACTCTACAGAGCCCCGCTCCTTTCTGCCTCTCTGCTGAACATCTGGTGATTTCCAAAGCACATGTGGGCTCTCTGAGACCTCCGAGTTCTCCAGCTCTGAACCTGATGGTCTTTCCCAGATTTACTGACTTGATGGGTTCACATAAATCTCACTCTCTTGCAGCTACACCTACATGTCTGCTTCAGGGGTCAGTGCTACTGAGCGTTTGCTGCATGAGGGCGTTGCTCTTGTAAACTTGAGTGGTGGTGTGAAAGTAGGTGCTTCTCAGTGGGTGGCAGCTCAGGAGCAACTGGGGCCATTCTTTGTCAGTTGTCATTACTGTCTCTGGCTTGATATTGAAAGACCGGAAGTTTCACACGTAATATTTACTTTTGCACAGAGCAGGCCTTGTTGAGCAAGCCCTGAAGCTGCAGTACACGGTATAGAGATGAGATAGATCCTGTGCGTGTTCTGATTAGGAAAGGGCTGAAGAAAGCAGAGCCTGCTGGCAGTGATCGAGAAGGACCAGGTCAGCATTTTGCCTTATACAACTCACCCCAAAGTGAGAAGAAAGGGCATGAGCAATTCTTCTCCCCTCATAGCTGAAAAAAGATACACCACAGCTACTGCTAGAGGTGCCAGACCAAGTCTGGGAGCACCCAGAGCCAGGTGCATGTCCACTCTTGCCTAGGCAGGAAGAAGTTGGGGGGTTAGGCACATGCAAATGATCAGGTGGGCCCCAATTCAGGGTCACGAAATCACCTGCTGTCTTCACCTTCTTTCCAGTAAACTTCCCAGGTTGTCACTGAAAGGCCACAGCAGGTGACACAGAGGCATGGAGGAGTAGGAGGGGACCAGACCCCAACAGATCAGATAGGGAAGGCCATAAGAAGTGACCCCGCTGCCCACAGGGGCAGGCAGGAAAGAACATAGCCACAGCCATCCCTGACTAACACCAGGACAAGGCTAGGTCTTGCCTGGATGGTATTCTCACCCCAGTGCACCCTTGCCTCAGGCAGCTAGCACCAGTCTGCAGTTTATGAAGCCCAACCGAAGTTAAAGGAGAGGCAACTC
>NW_010394243.1:1985-3171 GCF_000710305.1 Buceros rhinoceros silvestris
GCAGGAAGCAGTACAAAAGGTAACAGAAGGACAGCTCCAGCAGCCAACTTAAATGCTTTTATTGACAATGTCTTTGAACAATAATAAGCAAACAATGCTTAAGTTTCATCCAAATCCACTTTCCACATGTCAAAAAAGACTTCAAGGTAGAAAAAAATAAAATAAAAATATAAATATCTGAGAATCCATCTTAATAAATTAAAAACACAATAAAAACGTTTTCATGGAAAACTTATGTTAGAACATTCAGACCACCTCAACAATGCATGATCAGTAAAGTTACAATGAACATCAATGTAAAACTACAGTACATGGATATAGCTATTTACCTACCTACTAGAAAATAATAAGAGTCTCTTTCCCCCAACATAAGATGGGTCATTGCTAAGTCAGAACACAATATTGCCAGGAACACAGTAGTTATTGTTAAATCAGCTGCACTAGATACAAGTTGGAGATACCCAGCACCAGGTTAAATTCCAATCATTTAAACCCAAGATATTAATTAGTTAATGCTAGTGATACTAAGGAGGGGAGGGAGTCACCTACCCAGCCATGTGGGACATGCTACAGACTACCAGCTCTCATGAATGGGCCATTGGGGACAAGACAAACTCCATGCGATTTGCTACATCTCTGGAAGAGGTACGAGGCCTTAGTGCAGGGCCCTCTCCCAGGCTCCAGGGCACCAGGCCAGGTTGGGAGTTGGGGGTGACGGTGGCAGGGCACTCCCCTGGCTCAGGGGGCCCCATGGGGCACAGCGGCAAGTCCGTTGGGGTGCACGGGCAGGGAAGGGGGCCCGGCAAGTCAGTCAGTGCTGAAGCCCTTCACAAGGCCAGGAGAGTGGGGGAGCTGAGGGAGTCAGACGAGGGCTCATTGCTGCTGCTGCCCTTCCGGTGCGCAGCAGCGCAGCTGGGGAAGGAGTCTGCCTCGGGGTAGGTGAAGACGAAGGTGGAGGTGTAGGTGCTGGGGCACGGAGTGCAGGTCACCACAGGGGTGCAGAGAGGCTCCAGCTCACCACTGGTCCCTGCACCAAGCGACTCCCAGTCCGACGCATAGAAGGAAGAGGCCCCAGGCAGGTCCATGTCAGGCACGGAGCGGGAGGCCTCCCGTGGCCCCGTGGAGAAAAGCAGCTCATCGAAGGGCTCAGCCTTGAGCTCCAGCCCACAGCCACTGGTCTCCTTGG
>NW_010394243.1:3298-3647 GCF_000710305.1 Buceros rhinoceros silvestris
ACAGCGGGTGGTGCGTCAGACATCAGTGGCAGGGCAAAGGCAGCCTCCTCAGCCACAGGTGGGCTGGGGGTGCCCAGGTCCAGGGCACTGGCAGCCACCAGCTCCTGGGAAAAGCGCAGTTCCTCAGGCATCTTGCAGGCAGGCCGGTGGGCTGCCAGGATAAACTCCAGCTTCTCCTTCTCCTTCAGTCTGCCAGTATAAACTCCAGCTTCTCCTTCTCCTTCAGCAGGTTAGCAATCTCTGCCTGCAGCGCAGACTTCTCCTCCTCCAGCTGGTCAGTCTCCTACAGAGAGAGCAGGGCTGTCAGTCAGGGCTGGCATCACCCCCAGCTGGAGTCCCCCACTCTTGC
>NW_010394244.1:0-349 GCF_000710305.1 Buceros rhinoceros silvestris
GAGCCCGACAAACACGCCACATCTTCCCCCAGTCAAAGGACTCCGCGTCGTTTCCCGACTCCGCGGCACACCGGCGGGCCCGCGAAGCGGCAGCGGGCCCCACTCTCCTCACAGCCACCTGCGGCTCCCTCCAGACGGGGAGGGCTTTGGGGAAGATCTCGCTGCACCTTCACGCCCCTCAGCAATCTCCATAACCGCGGCGCACCCCCTGGGAAGCGCCGCCAAAGCCGTGACCCACAGTATCGCCCCGCCCAGCAGCACTTCCGGCTTCGCTCCCAGCTCTGCGCATGCGCCTCGGCACCGACAGCTCACACGGGGGCAGGGAGCGTGGCGTATGCGTGGGTCCGTC
>NW_010394245.1:0-999 GCF_000710305.1 Buceros rhinoceros silvestris
GGTGCTGCTGCTCTTGGTGGGAGCGCAGCAGAAACCATCCCCCCTGTGGCTGCTCACTCTCAGTGCCCGCTGCTCACTGCTCGCACGCAGCCCGGAGACGCGCGGTGCTCTCGCCGGGGACGCAGCTCTCTGTGCCCAGAAGTGCAAAGAGCGCTGACCCCTCTGCTCTCCGGGGAACGCAGGCCCAGTCCCAGGTGTACGGAGGGGTCACGTACTACAACACTGAAACCATCCCCCCTGTGGCTGCTCACTCTCAGTGCCCGCTGCTCACTGCTCGCACGCAGCCCGGAGACGCGCGGTGCTCTCGCCGGGGACGCAGCTCTCTGTGCCCAGAAGTGCAAAGAGCGCTGACCCCTCTGCTCTCCGGGGAACGCAGGCCCAGTCCCAGGTGTACGGAGGGGTCACGTACTACAACACTGTCCAGCAGCAAGTGCAGCCCAAGCCTTCGCCACCGCGCAGGACGTCCCAGCCCGTCACTATCAAGCCGCCGCCTCCTGAGGTACCGTCCCCTTGGTGTGAGTCTGTGCGCGTGGCGCGGTACCGCTGGGGTGCGCGTGGTGCTACAGCCTCCCTCTCCCATCCCAAATCCACGCTGTTCCGAGGAAATCTTAAACTGTCTGATCTCTGACATGTCCCAAACCTCAGCTTCTCGTTGCAGGTGGTAAACAGGGCTCCAGTTAATTTGAGTTTCTAAATACTTTAAATCTAAACCCACGTAAAAAGTAAGTCTGAAGTTGACTGTTGCCTTTATTTATCTTTTGAATTTGCTCAGGGTAGAAAACAGATGCTAGAGAGAGAAAGGCGCAGTCCTGAGCCGGGGGGCAGGCACTGCCCTGGAAGGATAAATCCAAGGCCTTAGCAGCTAACTGAGGCAGCAGCCCTACAGGCTGTCCAGGGATGAGAGCTGTTCCCCCGTGCGGGGAACGCTCCCCGCTCCAGCCCCGTGAGCGGTGTGTGTGCCCAGGTGCCACCTGTGGGTTTGGTTTCCTTTTTCACACC
>NW_010394246.1:0-654 GCF_000710305.1 Buceros rhinoceros silvestris
ATCTGTTCTGGTCTTTGTTTTTAGTTAGAAATTTCAAAGACCTTATTGTGGTAGCTGAGATTGAAATTAGGAAAATAAACCAAGCAAGTGAGTGTCAGGCTTCTTCAGCTGCTGGTGGGTTTTCCTACTTGTTTTCCCTTTGTTTTGCACAGTAGTGTGAATGAATGACGTGCTGTTGGTTCTGATTTGCAGTTCTGATTTTCATGTTCAGCTGGACAGCTTTAGTGAGGTCATCCGTTCTCTTGGTGTTCTCTAAATGCAATCTTGAAACTGAATTTATTAAGGAGTTTGTTCAGTGTGTTGCAACCAGCTAGAAAAATCCTGACACAGTTTAGTTCAAATAGATTTGTTTCCTTATTGGTTGAAGTCGTACTAATCACAAGATGGGGGTATTTGGGAAGGTTCAACACTCTTTGAACTAGTATGAAGTTAGAAGCTTTGGTGTCAACACTTTGCTTCTTAGCCCTCCTGCAGCCACCTCCAATCCCCTGGTTGGCAACAAATTTTGTCCTAAAGTTTGGTGTGGAAAATGACCCTTTCTCTAGTGCTCATCACAGGAAGCTTCTGGCTTACAAAATATTTCCTTTTGCCTTCAGAAGAAGAAAATCTCCAGGTCAAAGAATGCAAACATCTTCAGGCCTTGAAAGGTGACGC
>NW_010394246.1:767-6301 GCF_000710305.1 Buceros rhinoceros silvestris
GTCTTTCGTCAGGCTGTCCCATGTGAGGGAGCGTTACAGCCTGAGGTTTTCATGTGGTTTTAAGTACTTAATGTGTTGCAGCCTGGAGTGGTCTTGTTTGACAGCTGCTTTGTGAAGTAACATTGACTCGCACCACCCGAGAATGTAACCAAGTCATTTCATACTTGAAGCCTTCCTGTTAATACAGCAGTAAATGTACTCATTGCAATTAAAATTACTTCTCGTCAGGTAAACATATGCTGACGTTTGTACTTTATCACTTTGAAATAGGATTTCCCCAACTTTACTAATTAGCAGAGCTGCCCAAACAGAAAGAAACATATGGCTCATGCCATGCTGACTTGAAGTCTTTGGAGTCCCACTGGAGAATAATTAAAGTGATTTTGATTTACTGGTATGATGAAGTACGAGCCATTCTCATTTGGCCTTAGGTCTAGAAGCTCTGACACGGTAAGGTACCCTAGCAGGAGAGCCGTAATAATTAACATGAGCCAGATTGTTGTAATTCAAGTAGCTTTGTTGCCATTAACTATCATTTGTAATTATTTACATAATCCAGGCAAGATCTCACATTGACCCATCTCTGGAACCACATGGCTAGTTGGGCATAGTTTAGACTGAATAGTTGAGAGATTCCAGCCTGTCAGTTCTTAAAACTAGGTAGGTTATTGCAATGAAAAAATCTCTACTCTTAAATTGAATCCTTTTTTTTTTCTTGATAACCTCAGGGAACTGGTGTGCATTACTGTCCAGTGTAGTTTTTCAGAGGTGTGTGTTTATCTTTGTTTTTTTCCTTCTGGAAACAGCTGATGAAAACACGTGTGCATGGGAAGTGCAGATTTCTTCACTGAACAAGTGGAAAACTTCAAAATGAAAGTTTTGACTAAAATATTAAAAAACAACCCAACATTTTCTCTGGCAGACAGATAATAAGCATTGTTCATATGAGTAAAAACTCAGCTTCCCCCCAGCAAAAAGTTAGGGAGAACTTTTACCCAGCTTGGATAACTTGCTCTGCTCTCCTGATGCTCGCCATGGGCTGGAAATAAGAGAGCCTGTTTGCACATTATTGTAAGTTTTACTCCACAAACAGCTGTTTAATAGAGGTATGTGTTGTATCGTGCAGGTTACTGAATGGAAACACAAACGCTGCTGAATAAATGGAAATCAGACTGTGTAATACAGGGAGATGATGTAAGAAATAAACACTGCTTAGAAAATGCAGAGTAAATAACTGATGTGAAAACCTTTGCTCAAAGGCAAATGGAAAGAAGGCGATGATATAGGAGGAGCTTGAGCTTCTTGATTAGAGAGAAACTGGCCAATTAATTTTCAAAATAGGTTTTTCTGGATTCTAGTTAATGTGAGCTTTTAGCGATGCTCTAAGACACCAGAATGTGAATCTGCATAAGTTGAAACTAAGGTCAAACAACGCTTTGGTTTAGAGTCAGGTTGAAAACTTAGATGCTTGGGAAGCTCTGGCTGAAGCTTAGGAAGTGGAAGAATGTCTGGGATCAAGTGTGCTCATGAAGTCTTGGTCAGACACATCCTGATGTGAATGGTTCCTCTTGAAGGCTTCATCCTGCCTCAGAACTTCTTTCCCTTTTTTCCTGCTTTCCCTTTTTGAAGTTCAAACTATTTGCTTTTTTTCCTCTCAGGGGGTGCATCTGAATTGTTTTGTCTGAGCTACAGAACTTGTTTTATGCTCTAAAGGAGGTTTTGGGAGGCTTTCAAAAGTTTTAAAAAACCTGAAGCTTTAAACTTGATTTCTTTTAGTTAATAGTGGAAGATTTATGGGCTTTGGATACCAAAACTTCTAAACCGGTGTACAAATCTTACCTGATACGTGTAAAATCGATGTGGTTCTGTAAATATTTCATGTGCTTCATTCAGAAAACAGTCAGAAATCTGCACTTTGTGAATTTTCCTTTCTGATGCAGAAGAGTGACTTAAAGTAATGTAGAATGGTCTTTTTTTTTTTTTTTGAGAAGAAATATATCCTGCAACACATGTTTTCCTTGTTTTATCTTCCTGGGGCCAAATTCTGTGTTGCAAAGAGCTCCTTGTGTTTCTCTTGGCCCAACCTATTACGCGCAGAACTCAATTTTCTGTTTTAGCCCAGATCATAGACCTCAGGAAAGTAATTTCTTCCCCTTCCTCGCTGGCAGCTTCAGGAGGCAAGTTTCTTAGGACTCAAATGTGAGACAGAAATGGATCAGGATTATGCTGGTGTGTGATGCTGCACATTCGAGGAAGTCACAGAGGATCTGTGCACAAAGAATCAAGAAGCCTTGTGTTTTGTGGGGGAATTTGCCGTGAAACTCTCTGCACTGGTGGAGGGCGCTATACAGGCTTTGGTGCCTCAGTAATTTGCAATTACTTTAAAATTGTTCTGTTTCATTGCTAATACATATTTTACTCAATCAGAAAGTGTAAATTGATCTGAGGCCCATCCTAAGCACAAATCTGCCTCTTCCTCGAAGAGCATAGCTCTCTTTCAAAAATGTAACGCTGCGTGTGACGCAGGAGTTGCCATGGAAAAATACATTGAGCCAATCATTCATGATTTATTTATAGCAATTAGAATGCACATCCCGAGATCCAATAGTAACTTTGATTTAAAAAAAAACCAAACATCCAGACCAAGGATTGAAGCATGTAAATTGTTGGGAACACTTGTGAGTCTGTATGGTTAATGTATTATTTAAAAAATTGACCGTGTAATTTCCTGGACAGGGCCTTGAACTACCAGTGCTGATATTTGCTTCTATATTTCTGCTGCTGATAATGTTACTGTTGTTGTGTACTTACCATCTGTTCAGTGACCATCCACTGGGCATAGTAAATATCTGTTCAAAGTGAGATTTTTCTTCTAATCATCTCTTTTTGAAAACATTTGTGTTAAAGTGAATGCTTTGGAGAAATCTGTACACCTGTATCTTGCTGGGAACATGGTGCCCGGAGCCCTTAGATCTGGATACGCTTCCCTGTGGTGCTTAAACTACAACAGGCAGGGAATGTGTTCCTCTGGATGGCTTTAAATTGTATTCAGGCAGAAAACTTCTGTTTATTTATTTTGATGAACCTTAGCTGTATGTCAGTGTTGACTTTTTTTGGTAACTGCTGAAACATCAGAACTTCTGTTGATATCCACCCCCAATATGTGCTTTATCTTTGGGCAACAAGGAAAATCAAACAAGCAAATGCACAAGTCTTCAGATTTAAGTATTTTTATTTATTTGTTTAATGGGTGGGCACCCTTTGAGGTTTTCTTTCCTCTCCAGGGATGCGTCTTATGGAGATTTGGACTCTGTTAGAGGCTAAGGAACTCCTCTGGAGTTTATTGCCCTTGTCTTTCTACCATGATGTGGCTTGCTGAGCTTCATTTCAATTTGGCAGTGAGTTGGGAGCGTCAGCTGTCTTTGATGCATAGCTCGCTCAGTGGTTAAATCAATAGTGTTTTAAGCACATCGCTTTCTTTCAACGAGGCCATTGCTGGGGGAATACTTGCAACCTTTCAGCTTTTATATTTTGCATTGAAAATGTAATGTTAAGGAACAAAAATCTGAAAGCAACCACCGCAAAGCTGGTTTTAATTTCCTGGAGTTAATATGTGAAGCAGAAAACTTAGATTTCACTGCCTTGGAGCTGGGTATGTAATAGATTTCTCTGATTATATTCTGAGACCTGTCTAATTCTCCCCTGGTTCATGAGACTGACAGAGACTTTCTTTCCATGGACTGGTTTTGTACTAATCTCTTGAGACTTGTTGACCTTGTGAAGTCTTTGTGTGGGGTAGGAAGGAAGATGGTCATGTGCATACCTGTCGATCACTCAGCAGGCCACGAAAGGGCTGCGCTGATGGGAAAGGCTGCCACACAACTGCTGGGCTGCCACGCAGCTGCAGGTGGACTCGTGCTTCGGGGCTGATAATAAATGGGGCTTCCCAGAATGACTTCTTGGTGGGGAACATGCCTCCATCTGCTCCCACACAACACCCTTCACTTGGACTGCCTTCTCTTCCCAGAGAACTGTGGGTCTACTGCTGCAAGTGTATAGGAGTGAAGTATGGTAGGCAGCGTGAGACAAGAGTCAGAAGAGTGAGGCTTGGGTAGGATGCCTGAGATTGTCAGGCATTGTCTGACAAATTGCAATTAGTCATTGCAAATCTGTCATTGTGATTGTCTGCAAAAGACAGGGGGGTTGAGAATTTTGCTGGCCACGCAGCAGCATGAGACAGTGGTTCAAGGTTTGTGTGTCTTTGAGCATCCAGTCTAAGCGCTGCTGTTTTAAGGCCACATGATACATTCAGCTAAGTGGGGATTTCTTCCCTCAACTGTCTCTCACATCCTTGCTTGATTTGGCAGCAGACTAATAACAGCTGCCCCTTGATGGGTTTTATGGTGTCACTTACTGTCCTTGTTTGCCAGGACAATGCCATATGCGTGCCTTGGACAGCATCTCCCTTGAGTGGGGTTTTCCTTGGCATGAGGAATGATTTTGCCACTCTAGAATGTTTAAATAAATCATGGGGTTCTTCTGCAAGCAGCAGTAAAGATCTGTGTCTTCAGAGAGAATGAAACATTAACAGTGTTGAAGCTGAGTAAAAGTTCACCTTATTCTATATCTTGTCTGCAAACCCAGAACTCCCAAGCTTCATGCAAAAAAAAAAAAAAAAAAAAAATCCAAAACACCAGCAAAAAAAAAAAAAGCTCCCACTCAACAGGTTGCTTTTCCTGCTTTGTGCTTCATGCAAAAAAAAAAAAAAAAAAAATCCAAAAACCCAGCAACAAGAAAAAAAGCTGCCAATCCACAGATTGCTTTTCCTGCTTTGTTACTAGAAATTACAGCTACAGCTGACAGGAAGCTTCCTTTGTCTGCAGGCTGCGAGTGTAACAAATGCTCTCCCATCGTTACTAGTACGGTTTTCACCTCCAGTAATACCAAGCAATGGCTGGGGTTGGGATGACATTTTGAGCTGGGATTCATCAACTTCAACTAGTAGATATCTGCGCTGCAAGCAGCTGATCTGACTGATTGTCGAGACTCCCTTCAAAGTTGATGGAGAGATATGGATATTTTTAAGGGGTGATTTATTGCATGCCGTGACAGCTATCCAAAATCAGTCAGATGTCCTGAACCTTGGATGTTTCTATTTCTTCATTCACCAGAAAGGAGTCAGGACAACTAACTTTTTCTCTGTTCAGTTGAATCCAAATCTTGGAATTTATATTCTTATTCCTCTAAGAAATATTTGTTCAAAGGAGGCTAACACCTAACAATGGATAAGCTGTTCCCCACTTGTTGCTCTTGGGACAAAATTCGCTGGGCACAGATTCCTACTCTGAATGAACTGCCTTTAATTCTCAGGTGATAGACACATGGGCTTGCCTGTGAATATTTGCATGGATCAGCTGAGCCCCTAAAAGCTCCTTGAGGCTGCTGTGGGAATTAAGTGACCAAATACTTCAAGAGTCTTTGGAAAATCTCAGCCTATGGCCAGCTTTATAGTTTAGTACAAAATGGAGTGTGCC
>NW_010394247.1:0-214 GCF_000710305.1 Buceros rhinoceros silvestris
CCTGACTGGGGGCTTTATTTGCCCCCCAGCTCCTGGCTGAGGTGATGGGCTATTCACAGACTCAGGGCATCTGGAGCAAAGTCTCCCACCCGGCCAGACATGGTCCAGCGCCCCATCCTCTCCCCGCGGACAGATGTGGCTATACCTGCCCATGTCCTACATCTGACCAGCTGTTTCCCCCCCCCCCCCCCCCCTTTCCTCTCCGGGGCTTTGC
>NW_010394248.1:0-209 GCF_000710305.1 Buceros rhinoceros silvestris
GTCGCGGACCACCTCGGTGCAGCCAGGGCTTGGGGCAGAGAAGGGGATTCCCTGAGCTCTGCCCTCAGTGTCCTGGGTCAAACGTGTTAAACAGGGAAAAGGGGAGAAAACAAAGAAATAATTTACCCTAAGAGGGGCTGGAGCCAGAAGAGCGGAGGAGCGCTGTGGCAGGCGGGGAGGGAGCGGGGGCAGGGACCACCCACACTGGC
>NW_010394249.1:0-1265 GCF_000710305.1 Buceros rhinoceros silvestris
GAGCACCCATCCTGAGGGCATCGCCCAGGCAGGCACGGAAGTGGGTCAGCCCCGAGGGACAGAGACAGGAAGGAGCATCCCCCCATTCCCCATCTCACTGCACCCACGTCCCACCCAGATTTGGGGTCAATTGCCCCAGGAAGTGCTTAGGTGCATGCACTGGGTGCTGCGGGCAGGACCACCACCCTCCCGGGGACCATGCTGTGGGGACGGGGACAGGCACCTGCGGGTGGGTCGGGTGCTGCCTGTCCCTGCCCCCTCCCAAGGATGTGCCGCTTTCTGCATCTCCAGCTCCCATTGCCATAGCAACAGGCTCAGAGCTTGGGTACCCGCGATGCCGGCTCCTGCATCCCGCTCTGCCATCCTGCCCGCATCCCGTGCTGCCGGGCCCCAGGCACTGCTGGCACGGCACAGTGAGGCTGGCACGGCACAGCATGGGGTTTCAGGAGCTTTAGCACTGGGTGATAGGTGCCTCCAGTGCTATGCCAGCATGCGGGCACGGGGTCCCGCCTGGGGGGCCTGGAAAGCCCTGTCTCCTCCTGAACCATCAGAAAATAATGTCAGTTGGAACTTCTTCCCGCTACCAGGGTGGCAAAGGGAAAAAAGAAATCACATTATGGAATGAATTTTTTTCTTGGAAAGCTTTGGAGCAGGGTCTGGTTTTGAAGGGTTCCTGGTGGAAAAGCAAGGGGCGAAACATTGTTCCTAAAGCGCCAGAGGAGCTGGTGTGTGCCAGGACGAGTGTCCTGCCTGCTGCTGGTGGCAGAAGGGCCATCACTGCTGAGCTGGGGTATCCACCTGCCCAGGGCTGTGGTGGGGCTGTCCAGGCTGGTAGGAGACGGGTTGCTGAGGCTGGTGTAACTCGCCGCATGTGTGATGGGCTGTGACAATGCTCCGCCTGGGGAAGCCTCAGCCACAGAATTGTCACCACGGGGCAAAACTGGGCTCAGAAAGGCAGAAGGGGCTGTTGGCTGCCGCTTGCCTCCCCAGAGAGTGCTCCAGGCTCTGTGCTAGCCCTGGCCTCTCTAATAAACTATTAATGAAATGCAAACAAGGGCCAGAGGGGCCAGCTACCCGAGCCCAGACAGAGCGGCCAGATGTCACGGGGATGGCCACGCATCGGTGGGGCTGGCGACGTGGCGGCTTGCGGCAGCCGGGGAGCACAAGCAGCTGCTGCACTTCGTCAGGTTTTACGTTAACTAGCGTGGCTTTACGGGGGGCTGGCGTGGTTCTAGGTGGGGCTGGTGGTGCCGGGACGCTCACCG
>NW_010394250.1:0-4717 GCF_000710305.1 Buceros rhinoceros silvestris
GGAGGATTTTGGTACCGTAGTGAAATACAGCTCTCCGGTTTCCTGCAGTGCATTGATCGTCTCCCTCCTGGAGGTCTGCACCAGCCCTGGAGGAGGTCGGCTTGTTTTGTTCTGGTACCCATTTCATAACCTTGTCTCTGTGTGTCCCGCGTGTCAAGGGACAAGTTGTCTACTCCACCTTCTCCTTTGTCTTCTTGGCGTCTGCCCCGCCTGACGGTGATCATCCTCTGGAGAACTCCATCCTAAAGCAAGACTGGAGTGGTGTTGAGTGACCAGGGGATATGGCCTCATGCCCAGGGAGACAGGGAGGTGTCCAGGGCGATGGTGTGGAGCTGTAGTCCTGTAGCTGAAATGCTGTTGGTGTCCCCTGTGGCCATTTGAATGAGTTGGCCTCGTTGGTTGTAGGGGTTCGCACGTAGCACCCACGTACCATGTCGTAATTTGGCAGTCGTTGCCTGGGACAAGCACCTCGCCTTTTGAAGACTCTGCTAGGAGAGGTGGTACGGCCAGCATGGAAGGAGAAACGTCAGTCAGCTGAACTTCCCAGGGCTGGACGGGAGAGGCCCTGGCTGAGCTGTGAGCGCCGAGTCCCAGCACTGCAGCTTTGGGAGCCTCCCCTGGCATGGGCGAAGGAGCTCCTGAGGAGCCCTCCACCCTGGCGCAGCAGTTGGGAGTCAGGGCAGCGCAAGCCCGGCCTCAGGAGCTGGAGCACCATCCCAAGAGCCCCTGCGCGAAGGAAGGTCCCTCATTCGCTCTTGCAGCTCTTCGATGTGGCATTGCAGAACGATCAGTGAGAAGATGGAGGTGCAAATGCTCCGCTGCAGCTGGGATGGGCAGTGGATCTGCGACTTGACGCTGCGTGACTAGCGCCTGCACTTGGTGACGAGCTCAGAGGTGGCTTTCTGGGAGGATCCCCAGGGACATGTCAGGTACCTTTGGAGAGCAGTGCAAGTGCTGCAGACTGCCCCGCTGTGACCCTCTGCATGTCACCTTCTGACCTGGAGTTCTGTCCCCACCTTTAGTCGGTGCACTTCATGGTTCTGGGGGAAAAAGACTTCAGCGTGGACTGAGCTGGAGCCCTTGGCCTGCTGGCCACCAAGTCATCACGTGTGACCCAGCCATGTGCACTCAGTGCTCAGGCTTCACCCAGGTTTGGGACAGGAGAACCGGCGGAGCAAAATCATGGGATGACCAGCATGGACTCAGCAGGGACAGAGGGTGCCTGACCTGCCTGTGTGCAAGGAGAGGCCGGTGGTGGCTGTGCACCCTGACTCCATCTCCTGGACTGTCCTTACAGCCGTTTGCTTCCACGTGAGGAGTGCGGTAAGAGTTGATCCGCAGCCTGAAGCAGCTTCCTCGTCACGGTCAAGGAAAAGAGCCTGCTATCACCACGGCCTCCTGGCTGCAGGGAGATGGCTTTTCCTGGAGGCTGCTCGCAAGGTGACCGTTCTCTGACAGAACGGGCAGTCGGAATTTCCTCCTCTGCAGCTCCGAGGGGCGTGTTGAGCCTCTGCAGCTGGAGTTCCACTGGCAGCATGGGAGCACACGGGAGCGTGCGGCAGCGGCTGAGCCCTGGTGACAGTCGAGCTGTAGGTGGGAGCTGGCTGGCACGGCCGGGCAGCGGTACACGCATCCGCTCCATCACCCTGCACTCAGAGGACGTCTCGCCTGCCCCGGGCTGAGACACCATCCAGCTTCCCGGCAGAGCGGCTGTTCCTCCCTCCTGCCCCGCTGGTTACGCTGGGCTGCCGCTCTGCCTGTGGCCTTCATCCCTTCCTTGCTCTGAACTTTCCTCCTGACTTAATTAATCCGCCGCTCTGCCGGCAGCTTCCTCTTGCCATTGAGGATGAAGGTCAGTGTTGGGAATATCCTGAGCTGCTGCTTAGGCTGCAAAGCTGATACCTGTTAGATTTGCTGATTTTTCCCTTCCTCGGAGTGGAAACTTTAAAGTTCTGACACTAGATTCTCTCCAGATTTGCTTTTCCTTTACACGGCTGGTAAAGGAAGGTACAGGACAGTTCTGAGCGCCTGGCAGCGAATCCACAGCTGTATCCGGAGTCGTTCAGCGCTGGGGTTCAGGTACTGCAGACGGTCTGGGCATGGACCGAACCACCGCGTTTCCTGGAGCGGTGGGTCCCAGAGCACCGAGGGTGGGTGGGGTGTGTGAAGGGACGGTGCAAAGGGCTGAGACATCCTGTGCCGGTTATGCATGGACCTCGTACTGGTGCCATGGCCCGCTCAGCCTGTTTCTCGCTCGCATGGTGTCTCCAGGGAGAGAGGATGAGGCTGGCTTAAAGCACTCTGGGCTGACGTTTGAACTGTTTGGAACACAAGGGAATCTGAAAGACTAAAAACCAAAGTTGTTTAAAGTGGTTTCTCCTGGGCTGGAACGTTTAGGTCTGTACAAGAAAAAACTGTCTGTAGCATTACTCTGTTTAAAAAAGAAAAACCACGTCACGGCTACTCGTCCTCCTGCAGGAAGAACTTGGGCTCAGCAGAACCTGACAGGGCATAATGCAGAGGCTCCCTGGATCACCAGTTTGCTCTGCCTGGGAGGGGAGGAGGTGCTGCCCGCCGAGTGACGCTGAGTTCCGTGTTGGGCTGTGTCAGCCCGTGCTCTGCGCGCGGTGGACTCTGGCTTATCCGTACCACCCTGGACAGAAGGCGGTTCCTTTCCATGGCCACCCGAATGCCGGCGGCAGCTGGTGGATTCCAGCTCTGGGACTTGCTGCTGCGCTGCTGATGCCGTGTAAGCTGCTGTAGTTAGTGTCTTCCGAGGGGTGACTGTTGCTCCCTGTGGGTCATCCTCACATGGAGGACAGATGCAGTGCTCCGTCTGTAGGAGGGTTGCAGCTCTGTCCACGTGCACAGGGACAGAGGGTTCAGGCTGCTGGCGAGAGTCAGCACCAGGCGTGCTGCAGTGAGACGGATCATCTGCATGGAAAGCTTCTGCAGGCATCGTTCCCTGGAAGACACGGGGACCTTGGTTCTGGCTGTAGAACACAAGGACAGGAAGGACAGATGCGACCCAAGTGCTTTTGTCCCGTCAGAGAGATGCAGTTGGCAGGTGGGGAGATGATTTTGCATTTGGCAGAGGGGGTTTTGGTGTGGATTTAGTGGTGCATCCTCTGCAGGGTAGCCCCTGCCGTACGCCTCGGTGAAGAGCTTTGCACAGCCTTCTCAACAACCTCCTTGGTCTGGGGAGGAGCTGGTAGGTCCTCCTGAAGTGTCCCCTCCTCTGCAAAGGCCAATGGCCAGTCTTGTGGCAGGGGGCTCCTCAGTGCTGCAGTGGATGAACACCTCTCTGCTGCTTCACCTGCTGCAGGCAGCGCTGGCCTCGGGGAGGATGGGCACATTCGAGTTTGTCATCGTTCCCTCCCAGGAGAAGGAAGCCCCTCTCCGTCTCAGTGCTGCCAGACACAGAATGTCAGGGCTCGTGCCAGCCGTGGGCCATGTCGCCCTGTTGTGCGGTGTTGAAGGCTGAGCTGGTGGAAGGGTGAAGCAGCGTCAAGCACTGCTGTGCTGTGTGTGCTGAACCCTAGAGACCAGGGTCTCGTGGAGACACTACCGTTACTGGCGTGGTTGCCCTGGTTCAGACTGTGCCTCAGTGGGAGGGTCTCCACTGGAAATCGGTGGTTCATATTTCACCAGCATTGCAAACTGTGGAGAAGGAGCTTACTGAGAGTGTGTCCTGCCCACCCACTGCTGCCCCTGAGCCATGGTGCCCAGTTCCTGTGGCTCACAACAGCTTTGTCCCTGTGGTGGTGGGACAGTGGCTCGTCAGGCGTTCGGAGCGAAAATGCCTGTCCTGGGCTGTGCTGAGGAACTCGGTCCCTTGTGGAGTCAACAAGCCAGATTCCATAACAGGGAGGTGGCTCCTGGGGCTTCGTGTGCCATGCTGATGGCTCCTGTCCCTGGAGGGGAGAGTGGTCTGGAGGGGGGTGACATGTGCCAGTGGCTTGTGGAGACCCGGCCAAGCAGCCTAGGCTGTTGGTACCGAAGGTGTTGGCATGGGTGCTCACACTGAGGGAGGGTCTTTGTGCTTCTGAGTCCCCCACTCGCTGTGTGTGGTCTGGAACCAGATCAACCTGTGCTCAGTTACGGCTCTGAGGCCTCCTGGACAGTGGGGAGGTGGTGGGGCTACGGGGCTACCACCTCAGGTCTGTCCTAGCACGGAGGTGTTGGCGCAGGACTGGCAGGCTCTGCCCTAGGACTTGGCTGTGGAAACCATTGGCACAAAGAAAATCACAGGATCGTTTGGGGTGGACAAGCCCTTTAATCCCCTCGAGTGCCCCCGTTCCCCAGCACTGCCAGGTCCCCCCTGCCCCCTGTCCCTCGAATCAGTCCTAGAATCATGGAATTGCAGAACTGTTTGGTTTGGAGGAGACCTGTAAGATGATCAAGTCCCAGTGTTCCCCCCGCACTGCCAGGTCCCCCCGACCCCCGGCCCTCAGCACCCCCTCCACACGGCTGGGAACCCCCTCCAGGGATGGGGGCTCCACCACTGCCCTGGGCGGTCTGATCTTCCCTGGAGGTAACTAATGGTTTGTGGCAGTTCCTGATCCTCATCAAACTATTTTATACCTACTTTAAAAAAACCAAAAAAACCCCAAAACACAAACAAAACCCCCCAAATAACATCAAAGCAGAAGAAAACGCTCTGTCCTGGGACTGTGTTGTGGTTCACCGCCCTGGTGCTGTGGGGAGTTGTGGCCTC
>NW_010394250.1:4992-5238 GCF_000710305.1 Buceros rhinoceros silvestris
GACAGGGCTGCCTGCCCCGAGCACCGCGGCCCCGCGTTGGAGGGCGGCGAAGTCGGATGGAACCTTCCCGAGGACTCCAGTTCGGTCAGAAACAGCTACAGCTGCCGGGCTGGTCCCTCTGGAAACGCCGTTGTTGCGGAAATGGGGATA
This sequence comes from Buceros rhinoceros silvestris, assembly GCF_000710305.1. Lineage (NCBI taxonomy): Eukaryota > Metazoa > Chordata > Aves > Bucerotiformes > Bucerotidae > Buceros > Buceros rhinoceros. The sequence continues at coordinate 5,143 of NW_010394250.1, forward strand.
AATCCCCAGGAGCAGCTGAGGAGACCTTGGGCCCGGCGCTGCTGCCTTGGCTGGTTCAGCGCTGTGCCCGTAGCTCCGCTCGGGCCCGCCCTGCCG
>NW_010394250.1:5464-5875 GCF_000710305.1 Buceros rhinoceros silvestris
TAATTTGCATTTTTTCATTTACAGATAAGCTAAAACTCCAGCAAGCACAGTGGGATCGCAGGTACAGCTCATAAATTAAGGGCAGGAGGGACGAATACAATTACCTGTTCGGTGTGTTTGTGTCACACAGGCCAGAGTGTCACCAAAGGCGTCACGTCTTGAGTGTGACCTGTGAGAGTTCTATCCGTTCAGAATGGCGCAGCGAGGCTGCTCAAAGGCCTCAGGGAAAAGCTGCATTTGAGCGTCCCAGGACGTAGCTCAGCTGTGGGCAAGGCATCAGCTCGTTAACCGTTCTGTCCTTCGTGAGGTGCAGTGCCACCCCAAACCCTTCTGGCTGCAGCTGGAGGTGATGCTCTGCAGCATCTGCCCTGCCCTGACCTCCCCTGCCCTCCCTGGCGGCGCAGCCCGGCG
>NW_010394250.1:6118-6359 GCF_000710305.1 Buceros rhinoceros silvestris
GGCACAGAGCCGGGAAGAGTCTTTGCTTGTGGTGGCATCTGCTCAGCAGCTCGCTGGAGAGCAGGGTTCAGGTGAAACCCTCGACGGACAGCAGTGCCCGCACCAGGGTGTCGAGCAAGGGGGCTGCAGCGAGCGCTTCGCTTGCTCCAGGGCTGGGACGCTGCTTCTCGGACGTGCTCTCCCACCAAACCCCTTCCTGGCTCTGGAGGGCTCTTCTGCCTGCGGTCCCAGTGGCGGGTGG
>NW_010394250.1:6700-9830 GCF_000710305.1 Buceros rhinoceros silvestris
TGGGCACGAGAAGTGTCCGTGTCCGTGAGAAGGTGCAAGTATGACCCCAGCCTTCTTCCTTCCTGAGACCGCAGCTCCTCTGCCTCGTGTGTTACTGCCAGGGGCTGTCATTTCAGCTTACAGACTAGAGTATGTTTTAAACCCTCGTTCTTGACTAGCCCAGGGTCTAGCTGGTGTCTCCCGCCCTCAATTCCTTGTCTCCTGAGGGCTCTGTAGTTTCCATGACCTTGACCTCTCAGGGGCTTGATGTAGCTCTTGGGTGAGAACCCTCCCGTCCCTGCTGCTGCACCGGCTGATCGGGGAGATCTGCCTCCCGGCACTGACTGGCCCTTCTTCCCCCAGCGCTGCCCTGCCCGAGGGCATCAGCCGGTGCCAGTGGGGAGGGTGCTTGTTGGGGCGTGTTGGTTGCAAGGTCCATCTGGTGGGGGGTGCTTCTGCCTCCCACCTCCCGGCGGCTGGTAAGGCGCCTGTTGTGGTGCAGGAGCAGTTGGTCAGAGATAGATGGTGAAAGAGGAATCGCTGCCAATAGTTAGAGGTGCATAAATCTTGCATTTAATAAGACGAAATTGAATTAAATTAAATTCTAAATGGATTTAGCAATGTAATTCCAACATTCTGTGGAAAGAAAAAGGTCTGGTTTTGCATTCCAAAAGAGCTATTTTTTTTGTTAGCAACCGATTGTTGGTGCCTGAGAGAAGAGAGCGTGGGGGCAGTCTGGATGCTGGAGGATACCTTGGGACGGCACCCGAGCTGCTTGTCAGCCCGTCCTGGCCGGAGCAGGACCCTCTGTCCAGGCAGCGTGTGTGAGAGCTGCTCCTCTCCCAGAACCTGTTTTCTGGCATGTCCGGCCTCTCGCGGCCGGCGTGAGGTGTTGATACTCCTGTATTTCCATCTAATGCATCGGGCAGACTTACCCTGGAAGGAATCGCCTGTTAAAACCGGTGCAGAAGCGCTTCACAGGCAGTGTGCAGAGCAGCTTGAGCACAGCCTGCACCCTCCAGTGCTCCTCCTGCTTTCCAGGCTGTCGTTTCCCAGTGTTCTGCATTCCCTGTTCCTGTTTCCCTGCTCGTGCCTGTCCCTTTGGGCTGCCCGTGCTGCTGCATGCGCCTGGAGGGGCCCATCCCACTGGGCTGCCCTGCTGTCCTCTTGCTCTCTCTTCTCTAAATATAGAGCCTCCCCCTCCACACCTATCTCCAAGTGATTCGCTCCTCTCCATCCATCAGCCTCAGTCCCCGGTGCCTCCGTGAGGGCTCCATTAAACACGCGCTCGGCAGCAGCTATATTTAGGAGTCAGGAAGAGAACGAGCCTTTGGGCTGCAGACAGCCCATAAATCCAGCTCCCGTCACCACATCACCCTCCTCCTCTCTGGAACGAGAGCGATAGAGGTGTTTGCAGATGAGGTACCAGTGTCCGTGCATGCGCGGAGGAAGGCAGGGGACGAGGAGGAGGCAGAGCAGGGTGGAGAAGAGGCAGGAGAAGGGACTGAAGCCCACGTGCCTGGGGCCGGGGGAGCAGGACTGGAGGAGGCAGCAGCGAGGGGTGGAAGGGTGGCCTGGCTGAGGGGGGTTTGCTGTGCTCCCCCCTCCCTCCCTCCCCAGGGTCTAAGGGGGCTGCGGGTGTCTCTCACTGAAGAAGGTCTTCACGCGAGGCAGAGGGGTGGTTGTGCTCACCACCGCCATCGCGACATGCTGGGGCAGCGCCAGGCCAGTGCCGCCACGGGAGCCCTCCTTCCTTCCCTCTCCCCCCTCCTCCCTCCCAGTCTTTGTGCATCCACGTCAAGTGGTAAAGAGTTATGGGCGCCAGCTTGTTCATGGACCGCGAAGAGGACTTGTCCTTGTGCTTTGGGCAGTTTTTAGGCCTCTGCTGTGGTGCCTGGTTCCCCAGCGGGTAGGTTGTGGATCCCTGCCACGCACAGGGCGGGAGCAGGCAGTTGCTCCCTGCAGCAGCAGGAAGGAGCAGCTGCTTCCCTGAAGCACGTCCCCCCCCCGGAAACCGAGGCCCCCCCGCCACGCCCAGGGCGGGAGCAGGCAGTTGCTCCCTGCAGCAGCAGGAAGGAGCAGCTGCTTCCCTGAAGCACGTCACCCCCCAGGAACCCGCGGCACCTCCTTTTCCTTATGGCTGCAGTGGGCTTTGGTGGTGCTGCTGGGGGCAGAGTCCGGTGTCCCCTGAGCTGGAGCTGCACACCCTCCGCCTCCACGGAGGATGAGGAGCAAGGCGAGAGGCAGCCTCAGATGAGCCAGGCAGAAGAGGTTTATCTCCTTTAACTCTTTGTGGCCTGTTGCTGTGCTGCTCAGTCCGTAACATCTCTGTTTCGTGGCGTAGCATGACTTTTTGCCAGTGAGATTAATTCTTTTGCTCTTTGAGACAGTTTTTCCCAGGACCGCAGGGACGGGGCTCGGTGGACGACCACCGAGTCAGAGGACTCACGGGAGGCCATCGGCCCCTCTTGCACCATCAGACTCCAAGAAATCTTCCTCCGGATTAGGTAAACGCGTGGTGGCGAGGCTGGAATAGCGCGTTGGGTCACCGGGCTGCTCCCTGCATGGGGATGTCCCCAAATACGCCAAAGCCACGGCACCAGGCTGCCCCTCACCGGGCTGCCCCTCACCGTCTGTGTGAGCTTGCTGGGGGCTGCTGCGCACCCTATCACTCTGTAAGCCTGTGCTGCTGCATGTCCCGTGTGTTGGAGTCTCACTGGTTTGATCTCGTGCCCCTGGGTAACAAAGCACACCTCGGCGCTCGCACCCCTGAGCACACACGTTCACTTGTGAGTTCCGTACCGGCACTGCTCTGCTGATGGCACTGAACAGCGCGTGACGAGTGGTGAGACAAAGAGGGAATAAAGACAGTGTTAAAAATATTTTAAATTTGGTGGTACAGAAGATGTTTGCTTCCCGCACCCCAGAGGGTTGTCTCGAGTGCCCCACTCTGGAGACCGCTGCCATGGGAGGGAGAGCCAGGACCGTAAAGCACAGGGCGTTATTCTGGGGGAAGAAGTGCCCTCAGGACGGGAGGCTGCAGCTGGGTCCCTGGACAGGGGGTCCGGTAGTGACGGGCAGCCGGCGCCTGCTGGGGAGGTGAGAGGCCGGGCAGCGTGTCAGCGGGGGGGCACCGCTGGGGCTGTTGGTC
>NW_010394250.1:9913-10353 GCF_000710305.1 Buceros rhinoceros silvestris
GCTGGGGAGGTGAGGGGCCGGGCAGCGTGTCAGCGGGGTGACACGGCTGCTGCTGCTGCCGCCCATCCCCAGGGTGGGCTCCAGCGCGGTGGCTGCTGCAGCAGCATTTCCTTCTGCTGGAGGCGGTGGTTTCACCTGATTGAGAGACAGGGATTAGAGCTCTGAGAGAGCATCTGTCCTGAGCTCAAGCCCGCGTTGGCTGGATCGACAGTGCTGTGCACCGGTGAAAACTGCCCCTCGGCGGCCGCAGCCCCGTCCCACTGGCTGCGGCTGTTCCGAATTACAGCGTGGGTAAAAACAAATGTTTATTCTGCGTTGCTGCTGTGGGGGCAGATGGTGTGTGTCCCTACTGAAGGAAGTAGGTGAGTCTCATCTATGCTTCCCGCCCGCGGTGCTCATTCCCTCTCTCCCTCCGCCTGCCCTAGCTCCTGTCCATAAGG
>NW_010394251.1:0-12277 GCF_000710305.1 Buceros rhinoceros silvestris
GGCTGTTGCGGGCACGCTCTCACGGTGGATGGACGCCTTCCGTATCGGCAACAAACACTGTCAGGGTGAAGAGCAGTCGTGTGCAAGAATCATTTAATCTGCATGCCACTATTTACATGTCAAACACTATTTACAGACCGGGACCACAGCGAGCGCCTCTCTCAAAGGGGAGGGAAGGCGGCTGGCAGGACAGAGGACACTTGAGCAAGCATCTCCCACAGCTTCAAACGGTAAGGGGCACAATCAAAATTACGCATTTTGAAGCAAAGAGATCCTACGGCTACCGAAACAGACACAGAGAGACAAACCGAACATTTCTCGGTTAGGCTATTAGGAAAAAGAAAAAAAAAAAAAAGAGAAAGCACTCGAACAACAGAAAGGCCCACGAACATGGAGAGTATTCAGGACGCAGAGGAGCAAGGACTGTGATGCCCTTCGACAGGGCTCACAGGGCAATGTGGAATCGGCTTTAAAGCCAGGGCTACTGCTGAAGCTACCAGACCTCTCGTTAGCGACTCCCTCGTCCCGTACCAACCACCCGGCAAACAGAGCTGTTTCACGCTCCGCGAGGGCCACAAGCCTGACGACAAACTTCTGAACAACTACTGCACCTTAAAGACAACGAGACTGACCTCGGAACTCACATCCACCCCACCGCCGCACCAGGCAGGCTAGAAATCGCCAAGAAGTCTCACTGCCTACCATACCTTATTGCTTTAGAAAACGAAGCCACGTAGCCAGCGGTTGTGCTCCAGTTGCGGCTCACCTGACGTTTTCACAAAATTTTCTGGAATAAAGCTGGCTTGCATTTGGCAGGCTCTGACAATAATAGGTCGGTTTCCAAGGCCTCCCGCAAGCTTTCCAAACTGGACACCTAAGCTGCTGAGTAGCTGCTGATTTCTAGGACATCTTACCTGATCTGTAGACAAAAAGATGTGGGATTTAAATGTGCAGCATAGACAGCTAATCCTGAACACTCAGTATGCATCCATCAAACTACCGCAAAAATGAGGAAAATAAGAGCATCTCTTGGGCGCAGGGAAGGAGAATGAGCATCTGCAGCAAAAAAAGAAAAGCTCTAGAAAAATAAGTTATTTAGTGGTTTCTATAAGAGCAGTGAGTCATTCTGGGACTCAGCAGAAGTGTTGCACATTTGTGTGTGCATGTGCAGGTAGTGAGAACAAGATTTGCTCAGCTCTGAGCGTCTACCTTCCTGTCAGTCTGACACTGCCAACAGCACTTCCAGCAGACTGGAACTCAAGAGAACAGCATTGCAAGGCAGAAGGCCAGTACAGTACCACTGCAGAAATTCAAGTAGAAGAATGAAGTTGTCTTCAGAAGCCCACGGCAGCAACAGCAGCATTCAAGATCAGTGGCAACAAGGAATGTTTCTGTAATGCAGGCTTTTTTCTTTTTCTCCAAACCAACGTGCTGGGTCACAATAAAGGCTCTTGGGTGGAGGGGCTACTTCCTCCACCACGCCTCCCTGATTTTTCCCCACACCGTTCTGTCTCAGTGCAGCAGCACTGGTGCTGACAATCTCTCTGTCCTGCTGCTATCAAGCAAAACACTGTGTCCCTTTGGGGGGAAACAAGCGCCAGTAACTCCTCAAGTTGAGGAGTGGCTAAGAAAAACGTAACACTGTGATGAGGTGGAACCAACTTTATTAAGGACAATGAATTATAATTGCTTTCAAAAGCTTTTTAAAAAAAATTACTCTGAGTCATGGCTGGCCTTTAGCAGCAGATACCAAAGGATATGGAGGCTGCTGATTCAGAGCCAGTCAGTGGGAGTTAACCAGAAGAGGATGAGGTAATGCTCAAAGACAGGACAACAGGACTGTCTGAGGCCTCTGTGGAGCCCAGTGTGCCTAACATCAGCCTTCAGAGGTGGGGGGGGGATGTTGGATGTGTTCTTAAAAATACATTGGCTTCATTATTGGAAAGGTATCTAATAATAAAATAGGATTCCGAATAAAGTCCACGCCCTGTCTGCACTCGCCGGTTCGAGGTGGGGGGGGGGGGGGGGGACAAAAAAGAAAAAACCACCAAAAAACCCACATACGGCTGACTAAAGCACAGAAAGGCAAAATGTGCAAGGGTACATATACTCCTATGTTTAAGAGGACCAGACAGGACTTTAATATATCATCAGACCGGCCTTCTGTCCGTCCCCCAGAACAGGGAAGCTTTGAAAGCAATGCATTCATCTCTTCTACTCCACATACTTTGTTTTAGGAAACTCATCTCAGAAAGATGCTAAGCTCTTACAAAGAGGTGCTACACACCCTTTGCCATCATCCAACCAAAGCAGGAGCTGAGAGCTCACAGCTTTCAGAACTGGTTCTGCAGATACTGAGAAGGGTTATACAACAAGCTAAATTCATACAAAGTGCAATAAAACTACCCAAGCCGTGGTCAGGTTTCTAAGTTCACTATTATTAGAGAAGAAGAATGAACCAAGAACTCTAAGCTGGATGGAGTCTGATCTACTTCTTCCACTATTTGTGCTTTATTCCAAATTCTACTCTCTTTTGTCCAATTCAAAAGAGTCTGTCTTGGCTGATCTTAATACTTCTATTTTAAAATCTTTATTCCATTGCTTCAAGAAAGCTTTCTGTTGCATTTAGAGCAACAAAGGGGACGCATCTTCGCAGCAAGGATTTGTTCACTGGAGGTAAGTGTTTACTCAGGCAAAAGCTGTTCTCTCCAACTTCCAAGGGAATGGGACACGATCTTTCCATAGTCACATGCATTTACCAATAAATAAGTTTGGATTAGACTATATTAAAACATACACACAGATTTAAAGCACTGGAGTGTCACAGATTCTTACTCCACAGCTCATGCAAGTAAAAAGAATTAAAGAAAAAAAGAAAAAAAAGAAAGACCAAAGCCTCAGCTAGGAACAGACGAAGGAATTATCTTAAAAGAAGTTTTGCACAAGTATTTCAAAGCACTAATATTAGTGAGATCCCTAAATACATTAGGTTACACTAAATTTCAGAGAAACAAAAGAGATTTAGCCATATCAGATACATTTTTAAGTTAATATATAATTCATTCTTTGAATAACATTATTCACTCGGACCCACCATCCACCCTGCTTTCATACATTTATACAGTTATATCCCATCCTTGCCTTAAGAGACTGATGTCCTATGGCAGCAACCAAAGGCTCTACAACCCTTATTTGTTAAATATGAAACTCCTTTCCCTTTGTACAAGGGTGAAGAAGGAAGAAAGATGTTGATAAAATTAGGCAATTCTCCCTGTGAGCTTGCTGATTCCAACCTCAAAGTACTACAGGGAGATGGTTGGAAGCTTGCGTTAAAAAAATTTTCCCTTGTTTTAAAAACAATTTATTTTACTGTACAGTAGATGCATAGAAAGTTGATTCCTGCTTGACGGGTTTAGGTCTGTAGCTATGTTTAGCTGTGAAAACAAGAAGATTGTTCCTTTACAGAATGATGATGAGTGAGACCATCTCAGGAATATTTGGCAGCTATCGAAGAGCTCATGACATGAAGAATAAACAGCATATCCACAGACTACAACGATGCAACTCTGTCCCACCGAATACACCAATTTTAAAAAAGTGTCCACTTGTTACTCAAGATCAAGAATACAGTAGAGATTCACGGCTCAACAGCTTTCAAACTGGTGGTTTAAAAGGAAAAAAATGTCAGTGAGCAGCAGATTTTAAACAGCCCACTCTTCTCACCCCACCCCAAAGAAATACGAGTTCACTGCAATATCAGGAACTTAGACTTGCGACTGCTTGGGAGAGAAGGCTTCCCTGTCACCCATGTCCATACAGCTTGGTGTCGGAGTGACACACTGGAAGTTTCAGAGGGTTTCAGTTGTCCAGTGTCTTCTTGTGGTTACTTCAGCAGTTTTACCAACTGGCTCTGACAGCCTCAATGTCACTAACCAAATTCTGGGCTAAGCATATCCCAAATATCTGGAAGAGACAACAGTTTATTAATGTGGAGTGTCGGACAACTCTTTTCACATAGGCAAACTCCTTAGGTTAAGCACAACTTTGATATGCAAACATGCAACAGAAAGTTAGAAATCAAATTAACAGTAAGTGTTGGAAGAAGGAAGAATATCGAAAAATTCCTGTGACACCCGTATTTTTGTAGTTCCGCTGGGTTCTGGGAAATCGAACAGTTCTACACTTGCTTCACAAAAGCAACTTTAAAAGCTTTTCACCACTGATTTAAGCACCATCAGAAACAGTAGCTCTGTACAGGCTTAAAAATCTTAACCTAATCTTTATCTAACACAGAGCATTAGTTTTGACCTACAAGTCGATAAGAAAAAAAATGCATCCCTATGTATTAAGTATTCCTTAACACAAGGAAAACCTCATGCATTCAAGTCCCCTCACAGAAACTTATGGATGTTATATTTCTAAGAGCAACTGACACTGTATTTCCAGTTCTTATATACAGATCCCCCCTCATATATCCTAGTTATCTGCTGTTCTTCCGTGCAATTCATTACAGGGAATGTCACGTTTACCTGCAGTAATGCTATCCCAATGAATATACCAGCAACTATGGTAAGATTGTCCTGCAACCATTTCTCAAACTGAGGGACACAGCCTTTAGTGTAGATAACAATCTGCTGATCGACTTCCTGTCAAGGAGAAGAGGGAAGAAAACAGAGGTAATTACATCCAACTATCCCATCAGTTGAATAACCTGCTCTTGCGAGAGGCATTCAGATCCTTAAGATACCACATCAAAAAAAAAAAAAAAAAGAAAAGCTTACTGGTTTTTGTCTTGCGTCGTAGCCACACTGAGTATTAATAACGTCTTCCTAGGAGAAAGAGAGAGACAGAAGGGAGGCAATCAGTAAAGCGTCTCCCAAACACCCTCTCTCAGAGAACTGGTCCTGTATGTAGTAAGACATTTACCCTAACTTTGGTTACCCTACTGGGTTTTTAAAAACCCTTCCTCTTCCATTCTATAAATTCTGTTCTATTAAGCGCTATTAATTATTTGCAACAAACAAAAGCATATGGGCAAAAAACGTTTCTGGCTCGCAGAGCAGCAAGCTGGGAAAATCAGCCCTCCATCCGGGTGAACTCCGCATTCCAGAGACAAGCATTCAGAAGTAAAGAGATTAGGAAGTATCTGTTTTAAGTGGAAGAACCTTCTGCCGAAAAGGTTTTGTCTGTACTGAGAAATACGCTGCTGAGATTACTGTTAACATTTTCAGAGTTCGGTCTGCGCAGGGTGAGAAGGGGCAGTTCTGTTGCAGAGGCTGCAAGTCCTTACTAAGGATGTCTGCAGAAATATATGCAGTACCCGGCTCCTTTACAAAAACTAGAGAGGAAAAAGAACGGATGGGGTGATGTGTTCTTACTGCCTGTTCTTTCTTACAGCGGCTTGATACCAATGGGAAAGGAAGGGGGTTTTTTTCCTGATGCCTCTGCTTTAATACTCCCAAACCACAGGTAATAAAATAGGCTATGGCAGAATTTTCCTAGTGAACAAGTGCTATCATTTGAAAGCTGAAGCTGCATTTACTCTGTATACAGAGGGCAATAAAATGAAGCAATTACTTTTGGTGTCAGCCACAACGGCAGCAAAATATTAAGTTACTGGCTCATACAGTAACAGAAGAAACTATTCAAGGAAGGCTGAGAAAATCAGCCAGTCTTAGCTAGGTGTACTGAACAGCACAATTTAATCAGACCGTGGGAAGTGAGAAAGGCAGCCAGCAGAGAAATAGATTTTTAAAAGCAGCCACACGGAAAAAGACATCCCTGCTATCAGCAGTTAAAGCTTCTTTACGTGTTCCCTCACTTGGCAGAAAGTACATCAACAGGTCACATCCTGTCAGTTGCCCAAGTTGGATTCCCTCAATGGACCTTTAAGATTTGAGCAATTTGTATCTCTATGAGATGAATGCTTCTGTTCCAGGATCTAGAATGCAAGAGTGCCATGCACCACAAGGCTGTAAAAGTAGATAAAATTCCAACAGAGGGATTTTAAGCTTTCTGCTATGTACAGAATGCCTACTTGCTTCACCATCACTGTCTTCTGCCTTTGGCCTCGGAATTTGTTAACCGAAAGAAAGCGTGCAAGTATTAAATGGAAATAAATCAACTTTTCTAGACCTTGCCCGTACAGGAATTTGAATATTTCAACCTGCTAAACTACAGCAAAACAAACCACAGGATTCCAAACGTGTTTTAAAGTAAACTTATTTTGGCCTACCTTAAACTTACCACTTCCTGATTCAAGCTAAAATGAACACAAGTCCTGTTCACTAAAACACCCACATAACTTTTTGCACCAGTCCTACACCGCATCCTAATTCCAAAAGGGACAATTTTGCTTTCCCACAGAATAAACCTGTGTCTATCACTGCAATTGAACCAGTCACAGGCTGGTTACAACTACATCCATTATATGCACGACTTTTCACATTTTTAGAAATATTATTATTTTTAGTCTTTATTTTAAAGGCAGTTAAGCATCTTGCTTGCCTAGAATGAGCAAGGACGAGACTGATCTTTAAATATCTCATTGCTGCATCACCCCCTAAGAAACTGCATAACCATATACACACACAGAGAGATAACTTTAGCATGGATTATGTATTTATAGGATTACCTTGTACTGCTGTCACTGGTTTGGTTTTATAACAACTGTACCTTTAAAACTGGGTTGCGATGGCCTCTCTGTGTGGATGAGTGGGCAGACAGGCAAACAGCAGAGGGAATCCTAAGCGTAATGAAATGCTTGAGCCCAACCTACATTTTGTTTTGATATGTCATTAAAATATGTTCAACAGTGTTTGTGAGAAAGATTCAAACTACTGTGAAACAGGTTCACTGCAGAGGAACCAGCACGCAGCTTGTGCAAGTGGCAGTGCCTCATCAGGAGAGGGGGAGAGCAGCAGCAGTGACTGGGTGTTGGAGCTACAGAGTCATACATTCAAGGAACTGTAAGTCACTCCAGGTGGAGAAAAAGCCTCAGCTGAACTTCCAGATAAAACAAGAACTCACAGGCTGCTTCTTTTAAGCTACATGAAAGTCAAAGGTATGCAGCGTTAGCCTCATACCACTTTCCATGCACACACCCATCCCTATTCCAAGCCTTTCACTGTCAGTGAACTACATCACCTACACTTTACCCTTCCTTCTTGATCATGTCCGTACTAGTAACACATGGCTCCAATATTTCGTGCTTGATGATCCAGAAAAGGACAGGAAAATTTACCAAAGGCTGTTCCCTCAAAGACTTCTGAATTTTCAAGTCTGATCTCAGGTGATTGTAGGACAAGCAGCAATGTCAAAGGGAAAAAAGATCATGTCAAGAAGTCCACACCCAAGATGCTAATGCAAACGTGTCAGTTCTTCCAGGCACAGACTGTCATTAATTACTGTACATAGCACAAACTGGGTCAGCTGGCTGCAGCCTCTGCATTAAAAAATGAGTAATACCTGCTTTAGAGAGGTATCTGATCTCAGAGTTGCTATGCTTTCACCTCAGAGTGAATGAAATATCCTGACGATCTTCAGTTGAAATCTCAGATCATCAGCTCATTAGGGGCTTCTGATTTTTATACTTGTTAAACTTAATATGTATGTTCAGCCAAGCCCAGGGTTGTTTCATTCTAATGAAAAGCAGCAAACAGTATGCAATGAAGACTTAAGTTAGCTCAGGGTTTTTGCTGACTGCAGAAAAGTTAGCGCTTAAGATAAGCTGCAAGTACAAAAAAAAATATACAGGTTGGTGAAGAGGTAATGATCGTGCATGACTTAAATCTTACAGAGTGATTTAAAGCTGGAAGGCCCATCCTACCCTCCTGACTGTCACTTACGGCAGGGTCTTTAGTGCAGCAAGAGAATGGCACACCACAGCGCTCTCGACTTGCGTTGGAATCTGTGCAATTGAAGTAAATATTAAGGTTCCAGTCATCAGCTCCAAAAGCTCCACAGCATTGCCACTAGAACAAAGAAAGGAGAGCTTCTTGACTTCCCGAACAAACAAATCTCAGTATTAGCAGCACGCATCATCACTGACGGTTTCCCTCTAGCTTTCAAAACAGAATCTGGTATTTCCTCTGGTTTCATTGAAACTGGCTTGTTTCTGTTGTTATTTTGGGGTTTTGTTTGTGTTTTTTTAAAAAAAGACCATTCCAAACCTGCACGTTGCTGTTCTGATCAAATTTATGTTCACGCTCTGCAATACCGCTTCTCCAGCAAGAAGCTCGTGGAGTGAGCTGATAAGCCTACACACCACCCGAGAGCTGCGCAGGCCTACAAGCTCAGACTCCAGGGACAGCAGAGCCTAGAGTATGATACTCTGCCCAGCCTAATGCGCCCTGGGTTCTCAACAGAACTAAGCGGCTCTGAGGGCTACACTGGTATAGCTACTCCTTTTGCCAGTTTGGGAGAATCTTTAACCTGACTTTATGTCAGACATTACGAACACATTGTTCCCCGAGCATCACACGTTGCAGAAACAAGATCTTTACTGCAGGCAGGTAGAATCCCTCAAAATAGTAGGTATGTTGACTAAGCAGGCTTAGTCTCTGGCAAAACTTGCTGAACGCACCAAGAATGGACTGGAAATCGGTGGAGCAGTGATGGTTTACAGCACTTAAGGAGCTAGCCCAACAAACCCATCTGTGTCAACTTGAAAAAATATTTTAAAAGCCCAAACAATACACAATTTTAAAAGCACTGAAATGGCAAATCTCCCTTTCTAGATGTAGCACAGTTCCCTCTGCAATCCCTGAACACGTTGTCAAGTATCATCTCTATTAGCTGAAGAAGTAGCTTCCTCCAGACTCATGCTGTCCCTGTCTTATCCATCAAGATTGCTAATCCAGTTACGAAAGTAAGTTTTATGAAGTGTCTGCAAAACTGGACTGTAGCCTTTTAGTTGCATACAAGTGCTTTCAGACCGTGGTGACCTCTTACATTCTCATAACTGGACAAGATTCAAACCAGCGCAAGGATCCACATTGTGTTACTTGTCATTTTTTCCCCCCAAGGCATACAGAAGCAAATAAAATATTAAATGAAGTTATGTTAATTACAGCATGTTAAAGAACTAGTAAACATGACTTCAACCAACACGTAACCGTGTTAGCTACACCAAATTCAAAGGGGAATTCATCCACACAGGCCAGAACAGAGTAATGGAGCAACAAGGTACTGGCAAAGTAACCTGTGTGCCAAAGTCAGTGCAAGAATCCTTTACGCACACCAATAAATTACACAAGTGCGCGCAGCACTGGCTTCACCCTTCCCTCTCAAGCGCAGACAGTGTCATTTAGAGATTTCCTATGAGAACTTACCAGCTGCCCGCTTCACTAGGCTAACTGCATTAAGTCTATTTAAAAAGAAATAACATTGTAGTGTCACTCAGAGCAGCCGAGCATCTCTCCCACTCTGCAGTGTGGTGTAGCACCTCTAACATTGCTAAAGCTACACCAACATCCATCTCACATCTCAAACCAAGTCAAGCTTCGTAAAGGATTTTTTTTTCTTTTTTTAACAGATCAATAGCTCCTACAATACAATATTTTAAACACCTCTCCCCCCAGGAACCCTGAAGTATCTTCACACACACATAGAATGTGCTCAAAAAAACCTAAGCATAAGACACTTATAGTTAACTTGTAGATTTGACAAAGTCTTCAAGAACAAGCGACCCCAACTCTCCACCTTGTTTTTCTCAGTCACACATCAAGAAATAAGCCACTTCTGATAGGTGCTGTGTGTTTGCAGAAGTTCTGTAAAGAGAAAAATACATACCTATATACAAAAGAATTATATTTTAGAATATTTCTGCTCTTGCTTGAAGAGACCAAACAGGTGGGAAGTGAAAAATAGAGTAGTTTTTTCTTTAAATTAAACTTTATATATAAAAAAAATAGTCCAACTTACATATTCCTGTGTGAAGTCTATGAGATTCTGCAAATCAATGTCATCTCTGTATGCTCTGATGTTGTTGTTTATAAAGAAATACAGCTGGTCCTTTATCCAGTCTTTGAAAACAAATGCTAGAACACCGGCAGTGAGCTCCAAGAAGAAAATAATTCCAAGAAACACAGAAAACTATGAAGAAAAAGAAAAAGGTTAAAATTATTTTGCTCTAGGACCAAAACCTTATTTTTTTTCAAGGCTCACAATTAGGTCCAGTGTTAAGATTTCATCTCTTTCAGTGCACATTAAAGCTTCCAGCACACAGGAAATTTGAAATTAAAGATACACCATTTCCAATTAGGGCTATAGTACAGGAGTCTTAATTCTATTCTAACAATTAATAAAAATGCCAACAAATTCAGACTTTGGGCATTTCACTGGGATTTGCAAAGAGATCCAACTGTAAATTTCAACAGAGACGGCTACTCTCCACCTGCAGGTCCCCTCTGAAAAACTCATCTAAAATTTCTGTGTAGGCACTTACATCTTCAAAGGCATGAGCAGCCAATAGTTCCAGTGAAACACTAAGTGACTTTTTCTTAAGACACCCTCCCTGGCAAAGATTTGCCTAAGCAGACAAAGCAAAAATTGGTAACAGCAGAAATTAATTAATGACTAAGTCAGAGCAGAATGTCTCCAGAATTACTCACATCCACATTAAAACCAAATGAGGCTGCTATGATTAATGCAGACGCGATGGATGCCAAAGGCATTACTAATGATCCGCCACTTTCTCTTCAGCATCCCCACTGAGTCTACACTGTTATTAAAACACACAGGGGTCCTCGTACACAGGAAGTCCGTCCCTTTTGCAACTACACATTTGAGTTTCATTTTAACGTGCTCTCTATGTTTGTTCAGATGCATTTTTAATTTCTCCTGCAGCTGCTGTACAGGAATCTATTTCTGGTAGAGCAGATGGGTTCATCTTAGGCAGGCTAAGACAAGCAAGGAAGAGGAGAAAGTGCTACAATAGCTCTCCCCCACTTTTTGTTTTTGATTTATTTTATTTCTTAAAGCAAGACAAGAACAAGCTAGAACTATCCCTAGCTGCTTTATAAATGCCTCGAGAACTGTAACTCTCAACAGCCTCCCCCCTTACACATATCTGTAGGAGCCAAATACGTCACTTGAAGGCCCTTTTTTCACTGGAAGCCTTTTCACGTGTGTATTAACAATTAATGGTTATGAAGACACAACTACTACCCAAGCTGTGCCCACCTCTGGAAGCTGGGGTGGTGGAAGAATCTTGAATTTTTATAATAAATCTTAAATTTATCTAAAATGGAACATGACACTGTTATCGTCAAACCTCAGAGGAGGAGGGCTTTCAAGAAACAGAACCAGGCTACTTAGCTAAAGGAGTTTTGAACACTGCGGTATTCAATACTTCTCCAACTAACAGCCGGGAGTTCAAGATGACAACTTCTAATTTCTTTACCTACCCCGGGCATAGTCTCCTCCCTTTCTCCCTTCTCAGGTCGCACCACTGACAGTAAAGCAATGAAGCCTTTTCAAATTAGCTAAACAGCAGAGAACCGAGGATATCGGCAAGCAGCCCCTCCTAACAGTCCTATCTCCTGTGCACCATCAGGGGCACGTGCGCAGCAGAAATCACACGTCACATTTGGTGACGTATCTACATTACTCATATTTCATATGCAGCTTGTTATGGACTCAAAGGTCAACATGCAGATTCTTAGAAATTTCTCTCTTTAAGAGGAAAGCAAATGTTAGGTTATACCTATATGAAAAGCAACAGTTCCATGTTCCATGATTCTTACCATCAATAGTTTGAACCTTAGAAAAAACCCCAGTAGGAAGCACCAGAGACTGAAGAGCTGTAACAGGTGAACAGTTAAGCAAAGGCAGTTCACAGAACAGTTCACTCACATCAGGTAACATCTTCTGCTCTCCAAATGACATTTTAAAATCTTTACACAGTTAAGCAGGAACAGAGAGCACGACTTAAGCTATTCAACTGACAAGTGCCACAGTTGCAAAGGCTACTCACAAATTTGAGAAGAAAGGTATTTTCTCGCAAAGCGCCAATGCATCCTGCAAATCCCAAAATGAACATAACTCCTCCTACCACTAGGAAGAGCCAGACTGGATCAAAGCCTCCCAGGTCAGTGATGGAGGAGATATTGGACAGCACACCCTGAAAAAGAAACAGTGCCAAGAGATAACAAGTATGTTCAGCTTTCAGTTGCACAAATTCTGCTTGCATTTTTGTTTTTAAAAAGGTAGAAGAGTACAGGAAATACATGTTCTGCAATACAGCAAAAAAACACAATTAAGAAAATCTCGGCAT
>NW_010394251.1:12359-16390 GCF_000710305.1 Buceros rhinoceros silvestris
TCGGCATTCAAAGGGAGATAAAAAGGGTGATTATGTACAGTATTTCTGAATCAACATGTGGAATGAACAACAGAATGTGCTTTTAGAGTCCTTTACAAGAAACCCACAGGGGCTTTTCCTGCTTCTGTAGCTACGAGAATCAGTCTGCCAGAAAGTCAGAATAGGTACTTGAACAAAACTTAATCTTAATACCCATGCTGAGATGCGTTTAGGTATCATATACGTTGTTTACATAAACACACAGTTACACGTTATGACAGAAAATGCAGTCAATAGGAAGAACATCACCTTGAATTTAGCATTCATGCTCAGTATTTACAGCAATTAAAAATTGCAAGTGAGCACCCAGTCTTACATCGATGGATTTTACACCAAATTTTGACAAACTAGATGCTTGGCCAATTCAACTTCAGGCGCATACAGTGCCAAAACCTCATATAAATAAAGTACGGTTACCAACTCATCAGCAGAAATTTTGAAAACAATGTTAAGTCCATTAGTAGGACATAAGACAGTTTAAGGACTTGCCTTGGGAGATGGTTTGTGCTAACTTAGGCTAGACTTATCGTATGGTAAACTACGTACGCTGTGTTTTAGACACGACAGTCAGCACAGTCTGCTTGCAATGCCATTGCTCCCTTAGAAGCAGAGTTTGGATTGTGACACTAGTGATCCTGAGGAACTTTTTTTAAAAAAAAAAAAACCCAAAACAAACCACACAACACATTTACACATTTTAACCAGAGTTTGGCTGATACTGAACAGATGGGTCATACCAAGAAGCAAGTACAAAGCCTTCCTTTTTCCAGTGAGCATGCAGAGGAACAGTTACAGTCTCCTGAAGCCCTTTGGCAGCAATAAAGCTGAAGCATCGCTATTTCTTCATACCCCTCCCCGGTGCTGTAGGTCAACGCAAAGCACACTGCTGCAGCTGACGGTTCTCTCTGTGTTTCGTCAAAGGAGCCTGAACACAGGATGAGTGCTTTGGGCTACTGCTTTGCCTACTAACTCTTGAATGGAGTTTTGATTTGAAAAGTAACAATATAGACCTTTACCTCTGCACAGCTCCTTATCTGCAGAATTATAAGTTCTTGATCCTCTTCTATTCCCTGTTCATATCCCCTTTGCCACTTTGAAATACCCCCAAAATAGCAATAATTTTGAAGGAAGTTATAACAATGTTACTAGCAACTTTTGGAAATAAGGTTGACACAACGGCGACTTTAGACCTGTGATTTTTTTTAGTATGTATACTCAGCTGGGACCACTCACAACATAAAGTCATGCAACCAGTATCTCTAAACACAGTACTCTGTATAGTCTGCAACCATTCCCATAGTTTCCCAAGCAAAACAGACGTCGAGCAAGAAGTAAACGAAGACAGTACTCAAAGCTTTTGGATTCTGCAGACAGCGATAGACTGGATATAATATACATGTCAATTTTTCCAATGCGTACGGCAAGGAGCATTGGAAAAGGCTACGACCCAACCCAAAAGTATGAATAATAGAGACAGCATTAATGACATTATCAAATGGGATACCTCTCTCCCCTACTACAGAACGCTACTGCCTAACAGAGATGGATGAGAAAAAAAAAAAAAAAAAAAAAACATTCATCGCTTTCCTCCAACATTACATTAGTACTAGTCTTACTGAAATTCATCAAAAAGACAAAAATAGATGTAAGGCATGAATAACACAAGGCTGCTCAGAGCCAGTATTGCTATCAAAGCCGACCAGTTGGTACATGCCTTTTTCTAACTACTTATGAGACGGTACAAACCAGTCTGAAATGAACACTTACCTGTCATTAGCGCTTGAATCAACTTGTGCAAAAGCTGCCTGCTGCCTTTGCCTCATTACATTTGTCACAGAAAAGAAATCAAAGATATAACTTCCTGGCTAAGAATGACAAGCAAAACAAACAGTATAATCCAGTCACACAAAAACTTGTGAAAAAGCCATGGCCTTGGCCATACGCAAGTCAGGAAACGTGAGCTCTGCCCCAAGGGAAAAAGACTGCTAACATAACTTCTTCACAAAGTTTAAGTCCCTTCTATGTTTTCCCTCTGCGCCTATATAGTCATCCTAAGATGAAAAGAAATTCTGCCTTACAGCAAACACTACTACTTATTTAAGATTAGCAGATGTTGGAATCAGTGGACTGAGTGTAGGAGAGTGAGAAAACAGTCACTGGAGAAACTATGTTGCCTTTATATTATAATTATTTTACTTAGAAAAAAAAATCCAAGAAAGATAACAGTCATTCATGTCTCTCTTCATAAGACACTTTGTCTTTCTTTAAAAACAAACCAACAACAAAAAACCCCACACACCAAATTACTACGTTCAATCAAATTTTCTATAGGAAAGTAGTAAAATTCAAATGAAAGAAGAAACCCAATTGAAATTCAGCTCTCAGTTGTGGACAATGCTCTTAGAGACACTAGTCATAATATAAAGAAGTGTCAGTGAGAAGAAATACACCACTTTGCATTTTGTCACACTCACATTAAAGTTGATGACAATAAAACTCAGTGAACCAGTTGTATATCGACTTTCTGATCATATTCTTTCCCACCTTACTTGATTTTTCTTGCACTGCCAGACTCTTAGCATCGTGGTGTGCCACAGGCCAATCACCTAGCAAAAATCAGTCATCTAACCTCTGATGTCCTCCAGGCTCCAACTCCTCAGGGTAGCTATGATCTGACATATACTGAATAGAACAACCTAAGTTTTATCTGCCTAAGTTTTGCTGTCCTTGGAAAGCACCTTTATGTGTCTCTTTTGCTAGTCCGCACGTGGCAATCATAAGCCTAGCTTGGATAAACCTCAAATACTACATCCTGACAGCTCAAAGTACATACTGACTAATTCTTGTTTGTGCTTGTGCGCTCTCTGCACACGAATCCCAAGTTATCGGTATTCTGGAGAGACGTCTCCGCATACACAGTCTACAGAGAGGCTTTGGCAATAAAACAATGGCTAGCAGCAGGAACGACAAATGCAGACAATGGTCTGTGGTTACAGCTGAAGATGCGCAGAAGTAGTCTGATAGAAGATTGCTGCTTACTGCTGAAATACGTTTTTTCCAGGCTTGTTTTTTTCTGGACACTTACAAATAAGCTCTCTGAAGAGACAGTGGTGCAATACTTTAAAGAAAAGCATGCTTTGTTTCAAGCAGCAGGGCAATGACCAGGGAGTATTATCTCAGAATAAAAATTTAAAAAATAAAGAATTAAATGTACAGTCCTACAGGCACATACCTCTCCTATCTGCTGAAAGTTTCTATAATGCCTACTGCCACAGTATTCGGTATTTTTTGGCTGTGATGGCTACTTCTGGGCAAAGTTTGTCAGAGATGTACAAACACCTGGTAGTGACCAACTCTGGTTTCATCTCATCTTTAGCCAAAAGCAGAAGGGAATGTTTCCAGAGGTGCTTGAGCACATGATCAAGAAGCTCATATTCCAACACTGCATCCTCCAGTGACATGCTGACCAGTCAGCCACAGAACATACGATGACTGTCGACTGATCACTTGCATCGATGTAAGACCTAAAAATCCTTTAAATTTAGGTTTTCTACATATGCGAAGTACTTTTCTCAGCAACACTATTGCAGTAGTCTACTCCAACCTTTACAGTTAAAGTTCCAAATACTACTAATGCTTTAGCATCTGAAAGGAGAAAAAATTTTCCCACCAAACCCGCGTTCTCATTTTAGAAGTATGGTTATTTTCCTGGGGTACATGCACATCACTTTCTTGGTAATTTAGGCATGTACATTATCTTTATTTGTGCAAAGCTACGCACTCCAATACTCTTCATGATGGCGTCAATCCAGGGCTCTGCTGTAGTCCCATGAGAGGAGCCAGGAGAACATGTTCCCTGGCTGATCTCCAGCTCATCTGGTTGCTCTGTTCCCCAACCTCAATTGCCTGATGCATGTTATGGCACCTGGGTTATTTAACCTTTTAATCCACCTGTCACCTGTTGGTCGAGGTAAAACCAAGGTCCGATGACG
>NW_010394252.1:0-3639 GCF_000710305.1 Buceros rhinoceros silvestris
ATTAATACAATTAGATTACAATTAGATTAATAAAACCAGTCATAAACACTAGAGCTTTTTATTCATGATACAAGAATGGAAATATTTTTGAAGAGCTATTGCTTAAGGTAAAAAAAACACTGCCTTTTTATTATTGAATGTATTATTTAATGTCAACCTTGTACAATGGGGCAATGATAAATGAACCAAATTGTGTGCTGTGTCCGCCTTTCCTTTTATGCTCTCTGTAGTTTACATTAATATGTAAGCTATCTTGGATGAAAGAATAACAGAATATGCTTATTTTAACTAAGCACTTCTTAGACATTTCTTAATCCCCCAGAGATTATAGTTGTTAAACAAATCTTGAATGTCTTTTAAACTCCTATAAACAAACTGCATGTAACTTGCTCATCTTGAAAGGAATATCTAAATAAGCAGCTGAGTATGGGGAGTATTGCTTCACTGCTGTTTTATACTATACTTTATATAGGGGTGGTGATAAACCCTTGCATTGCCATGGAATAAAGACTCCACACTAGCAGAACCGTGCGAGCCACAAGCATTTTCACATACTAGGCTGTTCGGGAAGTGAAGAATGTTAGCTGAAGTCGTCTTGAAGAATTGCTTTGCAACTGTAACAGTGCAGTTGCGGTGACTTAGCTTTGTTCTTAGTCAGGAGCTGTTGTTAAGCCCTGGTAACATTATGACTTGTGATTGTCTAGTTTCCCTTTGCTGGTGGAACAACATGGCAGGACTTACTGCTAATTGCTAATTATTAAAACAGTGCTATCAGGTTTATTGGCAGAGAGTATATGTCACTTACATACATGTTAGCTACTCTTAAAGTTCAGGACGATTACACTTTACTAACAAGAAAATATCTCTGTCCTAAGATAGTAATTATTGGTAGTAACAATCTAAATTGGCGTGTGTATAGTGATTCTTCGCTGAAAACTAGTAATAGAAGTGTTTTTTAATCTTCATTTGTGTTTTACACTGGATTTACACTTAATTCTGAAACTGTAGGTAATTTTTCCCTTGCAATAGTCGTATACATTATTTATGCTTTTTTAAAATGTTTATTTCATGAATTAAACTTTCTTTTAATAGGTGAAAAGAAGGAGAAGAAACAGCAGCCAGCTGCTATAAGTAGTGATGCAAAACCTGTTGATGTTTCTCGTCTGGATCTTCGTGTTGGCTGCATTATTACTGCTGAAAAGCATCCAGATGCAGACACTCTGTATGTTGAAGAAGTGGATGTTGGTGAAGCAAGCCCAAGGACTGTTGTCAGTGGTTTAGTGAAACATGTTCCTCTGGATCAGGTATTGACAAAATTATTTACTGATAGTTTTTCCTTTCCTAAAATATCATAAGACCTTCATCTGTTTATAGGATGTGGTTTTTGTTCTGCTTAAAGATTTTTACAGCCATGAAAACAAAAATAAATTGCAAATGGAAATAGTACTTAATAACATTTGCTAAGAAATGGAGACATAGCCTTACTCCAAATCAGTTCTTTTCTGCTTGCAGTGCTTTTATCCTGGGATGTTATTCTGACTCCTCTGTGGTGCCATTGGTACACGGCGGATTCCGAAACCGAACAGATGTGACTCTCCCTTTAGGTTTCCTAGTATGTAGTGAGAACTCAATTTCTTCGCTATCATGCAAACTTTTGAAACGTTTGCCTTCCAGCTTTCTTTATAGGCTGTTGAAGTGTGTGGCATGAAGTAAAGCAAAGAACATGTTAATTTAACTTAGCTGGCAGCGAGCGGCTTAGCAGTGGAATACAAAATTTTGTATTTTTAATTCCTTGTCCGGAATAGAGTCTGCCTCTGTGCTTTGTTAGCTGATACATAAACGATGCATACCAAACACAGAAGTGTATGTCTAGGGTAAACAACCTGAGACTTCAAAATTGCTATTTCCTCTTACGCATCTTCTAGAGGGTTAGTGGAATGGAGGAATTGACTGAAGACTGCTTCTTAATTCAAATGCAAGCTTGGCAATTAAAGCGCTGTTTTGCAGAGCAGCTGCAAAATGGGCAATGGAGGA
This sequence comes from Buceros rhinoceros silvestris, assembly GCF_000710305.1. Lineage (NCBI taxonomy): Eukaryota > Metazoa > Chordata > Aves > Bucerotiformes > Bucerotidae > Buceros > Buceros rhinoceros. The sequence goes on from NW_010394252.1 coordinate 2,035, forward strand.
ATCAGTCTCTACGTGGAAAAGCTACATTTTTAAAAATGTCTTTTCAATCCCCATGAAAATGGAGCACACTGTGTCCCCATGATAAGACTGCAAATGTAGGCAGTAAGATTGTTGGTTTTGGGATGCAGAAAGTTACTGAACTGAAAAAAAATGTCTGAATACAATAATTATTCTGGACCCATCGCCTGATAGTGACCAGTTACTGGATTTGCAGTGGGCGCATAATCATACGGCTCATCTTTAGCAGTGTGCTCTCAAGAAAGCCTGTAGAAAAAACATCTTAAAAGCCTTTCTAAATAAACTTATGAAGTGTGTAGAATGCAGTGGCAGTGACAGGTTTTTTTTTCTCTTTAACCTGCTTTCTGTCTGGAAAAAATAATCCAATGAACTCATTAACAGAGAATTAGAGATCATTCTGGCACATTCTTTGGGAACAGTTAGTTTGTGCGTTTTGTTTTGGAAAGTCTGTAGTGACAGGTTTTTTTTTTCTCTTTAACCTGCTTTCTGTCTGGAAAAAATAATCCAATGAACTCATTAACAGAGAATTAGAGATCATTCTGGCACATTCTTTGGGAACAGTTAGTTTGTGCGTTTTGTTTTGGAAAGTCTCTATTACAGAGTAAATTCTTAGAGGCAAACTTCTATCTTTTGTGGGCTTTGAAGTGTTCAAAAGTGTGAAGGCCTGGCACTTGAATATTGCCATATATCTAAATTAAAATGTATACATTAGATCAAGTGTTATAGACATAATTTACAAAAAATTCAGCTAATTATGATTGCAGAGTTTGTGCTAAATTAGCAGCGTTTGAAGCTGTAGTATTTGTACCATCTTATTTTACTTTTGGTTAGGAAGCACAATGTGTGTCTTCAGTAACATTTCAGTCTTTAGCGCACATTATTAATGGGTGTACAAACTTCTTGCGTGCCCGCTGTATGTGCCACATTTTGGTTTTGTGCTCCACTGGTGAAGCCAAGTTAGAAGTTGCACCCTGAAGTATCATGTTACCAGTAACAGAAATAAGGAACTGAAGCATGAGGTGGACCATGCCAATGCCAAACTCTTCCAGCAGTAGCTGTGGACAACTGGAGAACATTCTGAAACATCAGCGGGAATTGACAGCTTTTTCCACCACTGCATCTGGCTTTTTGGAGTGTATGTCTTTGTGCTTCTAACATCCATACCTGTGTCAGGCAATCACTTGAAATTTAGACAATTCTCAAGTGTTGCTTTTTTTACCTCCTGAAATCCCCTTTAACCTAAAATAGCCTCATGTCAGTGATCAGAAGGGAAGGACAAGAATGCAGGGTATGTATCTTAAACTTAGCAAGAAGAGAAAAGCGAAGCATCAGCCTGCAGAAACGCTATCCTACAATGATGTTTTTGAGAGGATGTATTACAGCGATATCTCTTATAACCTACATAGTCTCTATTTGTAAGGCAGTATCTTTTTCTTCCTATTTAAATGGCTTCATCATTGTTTAAGGGCTAGTGCTGTCCACCAAGGAATTAGCAAATGGTACTGGAATTTATATTTCTTTTTCTTAGGTAGCATGTAATTATATTTTTATACGTAGTCTTGATCTTCTAATTGTCTAGTCTGTAGG
>NW_010394252.1:3706-29647 GCF_000710305.1 Buceros rhinoceros silvestris
GTAGGGAAAACTAAATCCTGAAGAACAGTGACTACAGCATGACTGTAAACTTACTGACACATTCAGTGTAATATAAGTTATTTTTCTTAAAGGACACCAGGATTTTTTTCCCTTTGCTTATGTTGCATTATGCTTCAAGGCAATATTAAATGCTACTGTGTTTATTTTCAGATATGAAACAAACAAAAATACCTATGTAACAAAGCTTATGACTTGTAAATTGTGTTTGCTGAAAACCTTAAGATCCAGGCAAGCATGTAATAGAGGAGCGCCTTTTCTTGCTGTTGGCATTACAGCTCACTCTGGTTTAAAAGCACTCAACATGTTGATTTTGTCATTCACTAGCTGTTGCAGTCTGTCGTGATATCTGATTTTGAGATATAAAGGGTTAGTTAGTTGATCATCACTTATGCATGTAACAAGGACTATCTAAGAAAAAGAGCAATTTAACATTAGTGCTTCAAGAATAAGGTCTTGATTTGTCTATATGGTAAATTACAGGGTTAACTTGTTTTTGTTTTTTGCTTTATTTCTTCCCACTGCCCTGCTTCATTCTGTCAATGTGTTGGGAAAATGCATTGTTTTATTCTGAATGTGAAGTAACTGTGTGTCCAACCATAGAAACTGTAACAACTAACGTTTTTTGCTGTTAACTAAATCAGTTTCTCACTAGTTGAGTTGTCAGTTTTGAAGTTCCTGGATTTCTGAAACAAAGGGATTGGCTCTTTGAAAGGCCAGCTGAGGTTGATACTGTTTCAAGGAGATAGCCTTTGAATTTCCTTTGCTTATTCTCAGCTCTTATGTATCAAACACCTCCTGAGATGTCAAAGCCTTATCAGTTCCCTGTAGGCACAGACTTCTTGTTATGTCTTTTTAAGTGCAGAGATTTGCCCTATTGCTCTTAAACAGAATTTGCTTTACTGAATAATAAGAACTATTCAGAAGGAAAAATGCACTTACTGTCTATCTGTGTCACCTTCAGCTGCTTTTCAGTAACACCCTGTGTTTCTGATAGAACTTTTCACATACTGGGAAAAGGAGTCAGATTGCTCCCCTTTTTTTCTTCTTTATTTCTGCCCAATCTTATCTATCTGTCAGGAAACTCCCTGACTTATTTTTACTTTTGAAAAACTAGATTTATGGGGTTACAGAGAGGGGCCGTCAGTAGAATTACTGGATCTGACTCATTGCAGCTGACACATTTCGGGGTTTTATTTATTGTTTACTGTAAAGAGATCTAAGGCCATTGCAGACACATGATAGCAGAACCTTAGATTCCCTGATGGTTCGTAAACAATTTTTTTTTTGTGCTTATTATAGATGAATACAGAGGGAGTTACTATTGTAATTCAAGCTCTGCTTTCTGAAAACATTGCAGTGAGTCCCTTCCATAAAAAACGTCTGCATTATTATGAAGTAATTATTTACTTCTTGTTTCTTTTTTACCCTATATCTAGGGAATTGTCATTTATTTGAAGAAGTTTAAAAATTGAGCCTTTTATAATAACAAAAAAAAACCAACCTGGAAGTAGCAATGTTCTGGTTTTCACTGTTCATCTTGGGGTGGGTTTTTCTTTCTGTTTTATAAAAACACTTTTTTAACCTTGTGGGGTTTCTTATAGTTTTTTTGTTAAATCAATGCACATATCTTAGTAATAGAGAAGTTTTTCAAAAGCACTTAAACATGCTTCCTAGTAAAAGTGATGGGATAATGTGTGTGTTTGAAATGTTGATAAATACTTCTTAATTTTGTAATAGTAATCAACCTCTCCTACAGAATTCTCATGCAATATGTATAAACATTTGGGCCACTGTGATGGAGAGAAAGGAATGATGTGATGCTAATTTGGTTTTCTTTCCTGTTAGCTTGATAATGATCTCAATTTCTTTATTAATGCAGTCTGATTTTAGAAGTTGTGTAATCTGTAATAAAAAAAGCAATACTCTGGAATTTTTTCCATTTGGCCAGAACTCAAGTTGAGTATCAAATGCAAAAATTCTGTTTCTTTTTTCTGTATATGCATTTCCTAATTGTTATTCGGTGTTAGATAATGTCTACAACTTGCATTTTAGAGTCACTGACATCTTGCAGCCATTTCTTGTGTTTTGGGTGATTTATATCAATAGCAATAAACTTACCACATTTTCAGTCAGTGAACTGCCTTGAAACTTATGCAAGATCAGCTTTTCATTGTAACTGCTTCATTTTGTAGATCTGTCTTTTTGCTTTTTAAGATGTTCTACATAGAAAATATGCGGTATTTGGTAATATTGATCATATGAATTTACTTAAATATTAATCCTGCAGTTTTGTTTAAAGCTTATATTGTAATGCACAAAACCTGAAATCTCTAAATATGGATGTATATATATGTGCACTAGGACTATGGGAATTAAGGCTTTCTTACTTTCTCTCTGTCCGTTAATGTTCTGAGTTTCATTTTTATTCAGTTTGAAAACATGGCTTTTTTTTTTAGGCTAAAGTGTGACAGTTTTCCCTGACGAAGTATGTTTTCTCTTGTTTACTACTATGATTTCTGGTAAAATAAAAAACAAAGGAAGAAACCTAGTTTTACAGTTTTGCTCTAAGAAATTGCAGTGCACAGTATATACAGCCATTTTCAGTGGTTAAAAAAAATTCAAAGCATTTGGCTTAAATAAGCTAAAATTTAAGAATCAAGGTAGCTAATCATGTGAATGCTTTCAGTACACACTTTGAAATTTTTATCTATGAGCTAGCCTAATTTATAGAGTGTTTTTTTGTTTGGTTGGTTTTATTATTCTTATTAAATGGAGATTGTTTGGTTAATAGTGCCATATCGAAAGTGAACTGAAGTGTGATGATCTAGGATGATTAAAGGTGGAATGTGGGTGAAATGCATTGCCAGGTTTCTGGATTTCTAAATTGTGCATTGTGTATTTCCATAATAAGCATGTCAAAACTCAGCATTTACTCACATTATTCTTTGGTCAACTTTTCAGTGGTTTATTTATTATGTTAGTTGTTACGGGCATGCAGACATTAAACTTGTTGCTCTGTGTTTCATCCATATTAAGGTCTCTTCCTTGTAATTCTTTTGTTATAATGAAATAATTAGAGTCTCCCAAAGCATTTAAGTGGCATTTAAGTAATCACATCGTTCTGTTTTCCTCCTCCAAGATGCAGAATCGGATGGCAATACTACTCTGTAACTTGAAGCCTGCAAAAATGAGAGGAGTAGTATCACAAGCTATGGTGATGTGTGCCAGCTCACCAGAAAAAGTAGAAATTCTGGCTCCCCCACCTGGGGCAGTACCTGGAGATAGAATTACTTTTGAAGGTTTTCCTGGTAAGTAGGTATTTGGAAAATGAGAGGAAAGAGGTGTGCCAAGGTGACCTCAGTGTTTAAGTCAATAAACAGCGTTTTAAAGTTAGTCGCATTTTTTAATTGAAATTTTCTGAATTAGTTGTATTCAAACTTCTTTATTATTAGCATGCTAAGATTGTGTAAATATAGGATTGAAAATACTTAACCACCTGCCCAAAACTGGAAAATACAGGGAAATAACTGTTAAGTTGAAAAAGTTGTGTAGTACTTTAATATGAAATTGCCCACTTTCTTTAAGTCCCAATAAGTATTTCTGCTTTTGAAACGTATGGACAAATGTATTTGCACTTTGCAAGTTACAATAAGTAAATGTGAAGTGTCTTTCCCAATGTCTCAGGATAAGTGATGATTCCAGCTCCTCCCCATAATGAAAGTGTCAGAACTTGAGGCTTTTTTTTGTGGAGGAGGAGGAAGGGTGAGCATTAGAGGGGGTAGAAATCTCCTATTTATGAAGGGAACTTATACTAATAAAAAAAGTAACCAGGGATTTTTAGTTTACTTGGGAGGAAATTACTTTTTTGGGGTCTTCAAAGTCAGGCATTGGACTTTTTCCCACTTAATTAAATCAATAAAGCTGTACTTTTTTTTCTTTAGAAGATAATAAACTTTCTCAAAAGATGATCTTCATCCATTTTCCCACTTCATCCACCCTCCTCTCATCTAAGAAAATAATTAGTTTTTGACCCTGCATACTGGGAACCGAAGGAAGTATCACAGATGTAGCATGTTAGTGAATGCCTCCTTCCTGCTCAAATGCCAGTTTCTTGTTATCACAGGCTGAAAGGGATGCAGTGAGATTCAGCTTCTCCTGTTGCTGTTTTTTTTTAGCACTGTTAATCTCTGTCATGGTTTTAAGTGTCTTTCATCAGGAGGTGCTGGTCAATCACCTCATAAGACAGACACTCAGACTGTACAATATTTAAAATTCTATATATTAGAGCTGACGCTGAAAGGAGAGAATAATATCAATAACCTTGCATCGTGCAGATAGTGGGAACCCCAAGTTCACACAGGCTTCTGATCACACATCATCACACAGGCCTCTGATCCTTACGCAGCATGCTGTGCACTCCCTGTCCGTAGAAGAAATTCCCCTCTTTTGGTCATTTGAGCTGTTGTTGTATTTCCTCATTCATTTTGACTGTCAAACAGAAAGGAAGCTTGCATGAGAACTTAGGTGCACTGTTCCATGAACGTGAGGATGCGCTGGGTGGCTTAGTTACTGGTAACAAGGGGGAGCTAACAGCAGGCTTCACAGATAGAATCAACTGGCTAAGTTTCCTGCACCCCAGGAATTTGTGCAGCAAAGCACGGCCCCAAACCACCTCAGGTCAACTGTTACGTTGATCACTGAGTTCTTGATGAACAGTGGTCTTCTGGTCAGGATGACTAGATCACTCTTAACAAAAAGTGGCCTAACTCCCAGTATTTCCCATGTAGGGTGAAGTTCTATGTGTCTATATTTAGCAACAAAGCATTCATCATTTGTTGGTCAGGTTGGCTTTCATGTGAGAAAACAGCATTAACCTTCTGTTTTCTACATAGAAACATATTAACATTTTTAAGCTATTGCACCTCTGACAATTTATAGCTGTACAGCAGTGTTTTTATTTATTAGCTTCTTTACAAGCTGAAGGCTTAAACGTTATCATGAAATAGCTTTCAGAAGTGTAATGTGTATATGTATATAGATAGTTTTATACTTGTCATGATTTAAACTGTGATGCTCTAAAAAGTACATATTTTGGTTGGCATATGATAAATGAAGCAATGGACTATCTAGGTGTTTTTGAAACAGGATAAAAGCTCGGTTTGCTGTGATTTAATGCCCCGAAAATAATTAAGAAGGGTATCAGTCTTGCAGCATTTTTCTTCATTTTTAGGTTTCTGTATTAGAAATGTACTAAGCTTGCTAGATGAAGATGCAGAACAGGTAAACTGTACTGAAATCTGAAAGGCTTCAACAATTGCATTGACTACGGTGTAGGACTACTTGCTCATGACCTCACATATTCATGACTAAAGAAAGATCAATTGTTGGATGTGTAACATCTGTTACATGCAAGATACACGCATACTGCTTTCTGTTGTGCACATGGATGTGCAAGAAAGCATCGAGCTGTAGAGTAAACACTTCTAGTGCATAAGCCCTGCAAAATGATGTATAAGTCAGCCTGGGTATGTGGCTTTTTTGAAAGGTAGAGGGTCTTTTGTTTGTTTTTGTCAAAGAAAACCTTCCTCCGAACTTGTATCTCAAGTAGCTTCATATGCCTGGCATTTGAAAATAATGTAAGAGCTGGTAGCAGTGCTTTTCTCTGTTAGTCAGTTCTTTATTCTTGCACGTGACTAATGAGTTAAGTTTTATCAAAATAATTAAACTGTTTGACTGCAGGTTTTTTACAGTTGTAAATAGCTTTTCCTAGAGCAAATCAGTTATAGAAACATTTGTTTTAAAACTGTTCCCAGATGTTAAGACGTACAGATATTTTGTTGACATTTTGATTCTGAAGAAACAGAGTGAAGGTTAAGATGGTTTAAAAGTTGTACTAGTTCTAAAGTTATGATTTGCAGCCTGTGATACAGGTTTTTGTATCAATTTCCTTCTGAAAGGGAGCCAAAGACTTGGAGCTCCAATAAGTGCCGAATGAAGGCTTTTACAACATCTTTGAAAAGCATATATATCCAGGGCTATAGATTGTATAGTATGAAATACGGCAGCTGTTCCCTGATGTTTCATAAATAGCTGCTTAGAGAAAATAGTACACATGAGATCAAAGCTAATCATTGACTTTGAAAATATACCTAATGCTTAATAGTGCAAAGTAGAGTGATGTATCTCCTAGTTGTGTAAAACTTGCTTTAGAGAATTGTAAGCCTTGTGATTTTATTATCTTGAAGTGAGTAGGAAAAAGCAAGCAAAAAAGCATTGATGGATAGAGACTTAAAAAATTGACATCTGCTGCTGTAACTTTAGTGGTTCTTGTCTTTTCTGTATTGCCTTTGTAAACTAAGATATTAATACTGTTAATTGGTAGGTTTTGGTTTGCCTTTTTTTTAAATTTCTTTTAGCTAGAGACTAGAATTATTGACACCTGCTTGTCCAAGTGATTTACAGCCTTTGGTTGGTTTGATTCCACCCTCTGTCCCTCGACCAGATTTCTTTTCATGGTTTGGGGTTTTTTTATTCTTTTGTTTTTGAAACGAGTGTTTGGTTTTCTTTATGTTTTTTGGGTGGTTTTTTAATTACTTCTGATGGGAGGAAATTTACTGCACCACTGGAGAGTTGTTTCTTAATTATTCTACATCTGTATCTTCTACTCGCCTTTTTTCAAGCCACATGCTTCGTAGCTGCTTTCTCCTCAAAGGCAATCTGGCACTTCACTGAGCGTAGAATACTTGCTATGTCAGATGTCATTTAATTTCAGTGCTTAATTGTAACCATTTATATTCTGATTTTTTTTTTTTAAAAAGTAATTTTAAAGCTTAAAGATTCAGTTTGAGTCCTTGAAATTAAAATAGAAGGGACAGCTGGATCTTATTTTAGTTTGAAGTGTGAAAGCCTATGAAGCAACAGAAGCGGCAGCAACAACAATAAAGTAACTCTAAAACGCACACAGCTGTCTATCAAGCAGCTTGGAATCAAGTTATTTTTAAGACTTCTCTTTCTACCGTGCAAAATATTAATGACATACAGGCTAATTTTCCGTGGTCATTTTACTCAAAGTAAACAAGTGGTATCTTGATTCAAACGAACAGAACTTTTTTCTGTAGGAACTTGGGAGTTTTCCCAAAAGCATCTTTGAGTGTCAGAGGAGTCATTTGATAAGGAATGCTGCTGTCTGGAGGAGTGTACTTTTTTGTTTGTTTGTTTGGTGCTAATGCCCTTAGGAGAAGTTTAACACCAATTTGTACTGCAATACATGAATCTTCCATATCTGTTGGGCTTTTTTTGTATTAGAAACTCTACCAAATTTCTGTCTGCCTTCAGTGGAAAAGGATTTGTAAGTCATAGAAAAATTATTCCAGCACATGTCTGTAAATATTATACCCTTCTACACAGTAATTGCTGTAAGACAGCAATAATTCATGGAGTTTTCACAGCTGACTGAAATATTCTTTATAATAGCTCTATAACTGATGCTTTGCTGGAACTCTTCAGTGCAGAAATGTCACAGGAACCACAGATCTGTTATTTAAGTTATATAATTAAATAATCATTGTGGTCTAAGAATCCCTGGCAATTTAGTTAATAACTATCACTTGAAAAAAAAAAAATAGGTGCTAAAACTGGAATACAGTGGTTAGTCTGTATTTAATAGGCTTCTTTAATTAAACTTTGGTGTATGGATGCTTTCCTTTCATTGTATCGAGCTGTTGCAAAGTGGAGAGGTTTCTTGCTTATTATGAGAATTCCTTTTGTAATATTTAAACTGTTAGACTGAATGACATGTTAAACAAAATTTGGGACCCCTTTCTGTGTCAGAGTGGAAAGCTCTTTAAACCATTACAAGTCTAAAGTTATTTTATTTATAGAAACCCTTCTAAAGAATATTTTCTGAGAAGAATGCGATGAGAAGTCATAGGAAAATGCACAGCCTCGAGTTCTGACAGTACTTAAAAATGCTGCCTATGCTAATCTAATATGAACTCGCCACAGATCCCAAGGGAGCTTGATGCAGGATTCCAGAGAAACTTATTAACATCCAAAGTGTGTTTTTTACACTGAGTCAAGATTTTTTCTTGCTGAAAAAAATTACTTGCTTTTTATATTTGAGGGAGGGGAAGAAAATGCACAATGGGTCCTTTAGCATTCTGTTTGATGATTTTATTAGGTCATATGCATTCCCTTTGGTCTAAATCGAAGTCTGTGTTTGTGAACTTGGGCATTGAGCATCAAGGCACAATTATCTCTAAATGTTTAATTTATTACTGGTATTACTGATTTTTCTTTTAAATATTAACTGTAACTGCATTATTGAATGTTGCTCTGGCAGGCTAGCCTATTTAACAGAGTCTGGCCTGGTCTGCTTCTCTTGCACAGTTACAGATATAGAAGCTATGGAAGTTAGACCCATCTATAGGCAGAAGTAACTTACTTCTGCACTCATTGAGTACGGGAGTAAGTTGAACCATTGAAAACAGTTAAAGGAGAAAACCAATACGGCAGACTGGAATGAGAGTAGTTCTTTTAACCACTTTTCGGTCAGCCAGCCAGGAATACACCACGCAGTAATGAATTTCAGGCAGCTACCAGGAACATGTACGTTAAAATCTCCGTAGGCTTATAGTTTTTCTTTTTGAACCTTTGGAGATGGTGAGTAGTGGAAGATGATAGCACCTGACACTCCGGTCGCTTGGAGAACTCCTAATTTTCCTTTCGGAACTCGTAACTTCTCTGAGAACATCTCAGTAAGGATATGTTTACTAGGATTTGTTTTTTTGATTCCTCCTTGTTCTGGACATTAAGATTTTAATAGTTTGGGCAGAATAGGGCCAGTATGTCTCTCCAAGCAAGTAAAAATACATATATAGTGTCCACAGTGAAATAATGTGGGTTCCCTTTCATAATTTATATGTGCTGTAATTATATTTAAAACAAGTCTTGTGGTTTATTTGTCCTGTCTGTGCTACACGCAGGAGGTCAAGAGCACCTGACAGCATTATGATTAAATAACTTTTAAAATGAAATCTTTCTTTAAGAAAATCTGCATTGTATTAGAATTAAGAGATTAAATTTACTTGACCTATGAACAGAAATAATTGTACAGTGAGTTGGTTGACTTGCTTTATCTAGATTATGTCAGCAGGCGGCAGTTTATTCAGTATCTTTACAACAAGAGCGCTTATTTAGCTTAGTTGTTTTGTTCCTATACTTTGCATTTCATGCCATTTAAAAACAGGAGAAATATCACTCTGAAATACTTCACTATTTTATGTAATTTGTTAACAGTACTTTCAGAGCATTAGTAGAAGAAACCTGTCTTCTGTGGTCGTTAGAAATCCGTAGTCAGCTAGTTAATGTAGTCACATTGTCAACACCTCTAGGGCTTAGGTAGCTTATCAAGGTATAAACATAAAACAGGGAACTGAGGCAGTAACTGCTGAAACACAAGGTGACCTCTAAATCTTCTATCATTTTAGGCACCAGAGCTTGTCATCAAATAGTACAAAAAGTTGCAGAACAGTGTTAAAACTTGATGCTAAAATGATATATCAGTGTATTAATTTGGGGCTATTCTTGTCTATGTTCAATATTTATCAACTGTAAGGGCACCTGCCAAATTCACTTAATTGCTTATAAAAATTCATTAGTTTCTAACCTTAAGATGCTGACAAACCTGTGCCTTGGTGAGTAGTGTTTTTCTGTGGTCCACATCTGCTTGCTTCTTAAGAATCCTTTTTGTCTGTAGTAAATTTTGTAAACTAACAACTAGCAATGGTTTGATTTCTTCCTTTCGACAGTGTTTGTTGTCTTTTACTTGCAACCTTTTTTCCTCTGAAAGATCATCATTTTGAGAGAGATTTTTCCTAGACAATCCCTAATTCTGATTAAAGTTTTCATTTTGGGAATTGTACCTAATTTCCCCCTCCCCCCCCGCCCCTTAAAAGTGTGTGCAGTGATGCTGTGAGGGCTGTCTCTCGCATGTGCGCATACTTAGAGCAGTTGCTTTGCCTGCTGTGTTGTGTCATATTAGGTTATTCTTTGTTTTGAAACAGGAGATCCTGAGACGGAACTTAATCCCAAGAAGAAGATTTGGGAGCAAATCCAACCTGATCTTCATACCGATGACCAGTGTGTTGCTACATACAAAGGAGTTCCATTTGAAGTGAAAGGGAAAGGAGTCTGCAGGGCAGAGACAATGGCAAACAGCGGAATTAAATAAGTAAATGGCTATGAGAAGCTTTTTCAGATGTTGAAATGGAAAGTAGTGCAAGCACAATAAAAAACATGAATATATCACCCCTTGAAATGCATGGCTCATATCTTTTTTTTTGTCTGACTCCTCTTCCAGAGCTACAGAATGCGTTACACCTCCAGCATTTTCACAATTCACTCATTCACCATGCTTACCATTCCTGAGGGTAAATGTCGTTGTTAACCACTCAGTACTCAAGACTTAATTGTCAAGGGTTGTTCACGGTAGAGCTACAGGCAGGCAAGCGTATTTTCTGGATGGCTAAAAAGTGTAGAGACTCTGAGGCAATAGTTTCTCAATAAGGAAAATTTTCTGCTGTGTCCTTGAGTGGTAACTGCTCTTCAAGAGGTGCAGGAGTAGCAGTTGGTCAGTGAAGACCACCATCATCTTCATTCTTCTAGCCACCTAGCAGTTTTTAGATATAAGTCTCTGCCACTTTGTTCTTGGCTGTGTCTCAGTAGTCTGCAGACAATTGTAATAGGAAGATTAAACTATGGCCCTTTATGGATAAGATATATAAATAGACAAACTGTCATGTCCCACATTTAAGCTGTTACAAAGTCAGAAAGACCAAAGCTGTCACTTTGCTAAAGTAGTTGTTTACCTAGTCCACCTAGATATTTCCTTCCAAATGATAGATAGCACTGAGAAGGAATGAATAGCAAATAGATTGCCACAGCTAGTCAAATACTAAAAAAAAAAATTACAAAAATATTAAAATTATTATTTTTAATGTAGATTTATGTAGTGATGTTTTAGAAAAACACGCATTGGTTGTAAGAGAAACAGCTGCTTCAGTTTTTACAGTTATTATTATTCCATAATAAAGTAGTACAAGTAGTCATGACTGCTATGACAATAGCCTCAAATAATATAATACTTTTAATTCCTACCTTTTAATAATCTGAAAATAACTATTTTAGTTCAATTTCCAATAAACCTTTTAAGTAACTATATATGAGGTATTTTGATATGTGACATTTAATTAACTGGTTACTGTCTAACCACTGAAACAGTAACCACTTTCTTTAACCACTGAAATAAAACAACTTAATCACTCTGAATTTTGCAGGCTTTGAATTCATCCAGTAAACTGAAATAGAAAACAAAATATTAATGGTATAAAATTAAAAGGAACAGGAGTAAAAGAGATGAACGGATTTCTCTTTTGAATGAGTTTTATATGTGCCTATAAACTGTGTTAATTTTTCATGCAGCTGGAAATAAGCAATAATTCTTTTAAACATGCTGAATAGCGTTAGGCACGTGGGAGCTATTTTATCTGTCTTGTAAATTACATATCCAATAATGTCTTATTAAACAAAATTCTTGAAGTTCAAAATCTCATTTCTAACTAATCCTGAATCAAGGTAAGGAAAAACCTTTACAGTAGATAAACCTTAGGTTTTAACACTGGAAAGCTCTTTACAAACTTTGGAATTCAGAGGAACTTCGGAAAGCTTCGAAAAATTGAGCAAAGAGGCTCCCTTACAGTCTGGACTCATGCATTTTCTACATTTTTTTTTTTCTTCCAGATCTGTGTTCCGTATGAACTGCAATATACAGTCTGGTGTAGCGTAAAATCTCATTTGTGACTACATGCATGTTAGGAACGTGATTTGTGGTTGAAGCTAGGATTCTGGATGCTGTAGTGTGAGGCACTTTATGAAGGGCAAGTAGTTTGGTACTCTCAAGAGGTATTTCTACTGTGTGTTCAAAGGTATTTGGTATGAATGTGAAATTTTCCACTTGATGGCTTCTACTCTTATTTCTATTAAATGTTACCTACCACAGAAAACAGACAAATGAGCACCTGAAAGCCAATTTTATTCTTTGCTGTGTTTAAGTAGAAGCACTTGGTAATTATTTTGTCTTATAAAATGCAAGAGCTTTCTTAAGATTTTAGCTCTTTCTTCTTTAATTATGCTCTTCTGGTTGTCTAGGAAAATGTATTTATGCTGTACTGAACTCAAAAGTGACAACAAGGTATTTGAGGCACTGTGCAAATAAGCTTCCTCACTGAATCCAGCCTCTTCTGCCTTGTCTGCATGAGTAAGTAGAACTGCAGTGAAATCCTTCCATGTGGGACCCAGAAGTTCCTGTAATGAAAACCAAATCTTAAATAGTTATCTCTTGTTCCTTTTCCCCCCTCCCACCTCATGTACTTATGCATTAACAGACCAGTTACATGTTCTTTCCCTGGCAGTAATCCAGGCTATTCTATCTGAGTTGCTGAAATTTCTGGGGTTTTTCACCTTCCCAAGACACTGACATCCACTTTCAGTGGAAATATATGGTCATGCAGTACTAGCAGTTCTCTGTTATCTTACCACAGATGTTAATAGAATTTCTCCCATTAAAAAATGTCTATGTAAATAAGGAAAAATGGTTGTTTAGCTATGTCCCACGTTAGTTTAACATCAGTAGTTACCACATGTCAGTGTTTCTTACAGCTCTTTGACATTTTTTTTTAAAAAAAATCACCTTGCATTGAAAAAAATAAATTATGACTTTCTGTGTAACACCAACTGCAATTCCAGCTGTATCTCATAAAATTGAGCTATTCTCAGCAATTCGGGACAAACACAAATCAAATGCATCAACCTAAGCGAATGGACAGAGTTTAACTGCTGTAGTTCATCTGATGGAGGGGAATGGAGAAAACAAGCTGCTTTTTTTGTCAGTGAGTACAGAAAACATTAACATGAATAAGAGATTGGTTTTTCATTTACAGATGTAAATGAAATTATGACTTTAGTACAATCATGCTAATTCTTGCGTGACCCAAGAATCCTGCTTTGGTAGTAAAGTCCACTTTGCAGTGATCTTAACTCCGTAACCTAAGTACCAGGGTGTATAAAACTACTTTAAAGGCTATCTTTCTACTTATAAGCAGAGTTACAAAACCTGGGGTGTTTATGGTGATTAATGTTTTAGATGCAAGGGATGAAAAAAATTTAAATTTGTACAAAATTTTGGCATAAGCTGTCTAAGGAAGTGTTGGGTAATCAGTTGTGGAGAGAGGATAGTGCCTCGATTTGCTGAGGACTCAAGTCAATACTAACATTAGTTCTGAAGTCAGTTTCTGCCACTCTCTCAGTTCATTAGGCTATGTTCTTGAAATAAAAAAAATCCACAGAGATTTAATGCCCATAGTCGTTTTCTGAAATGATGATACACCATCCCTAATTTGCAGAGGATCATTGTGGAAACTCCTGACTGCTAAAGGTAGTGTTCATGCTAATATCCTCTTGAATGACATACTGAAATACAGCTATTACTGTTCATATTCCCAGCACCCAGGCAGCTGTCCTGCCCTGTTTGTTTGTGACTGATGAAATCACAACTTCTTTTAAGAGGAAAATAATTTTTTATAATGATCTTATGTAAGCTGAGAGCCAGTTGTAATGATCAAACAGAAGTGTCGCTTTCACAGTACTTCTATTTCCTTTCCAGTAGGGGTTTTAAAGGTGGATAGAAAAGGCATGGTGGCATCTCATGCTTTAATGCTTACATGGAATTGATCCAGAACATTGATCCAGAACAAATACACATTAATTGACAATGAGTGAGAATGGTGAAATTAGAACCAGCTCTCAAACTATCAGAAAAGTGACAAGTAACCTACCAATAGAGTGTAATCAGAAAGAACAGGAGAGGAAATCAAGCACATTTTGAAAGCTATTTTTATATCTATGTATTTATATACTAGTGTATTTTAGCTACATATGTGTTATATATTTAGATACGTATGTGTTATATATTCAGATAATATCAGTTACAAGAGGTGATAAGACTTAATGGACCAGGAAGTCCCTTCCAGTTATAAAGATTTACAGGAAGTTAATAGTGTTAGGCAGATGCAAAGTGTAATGTGCAGACTTTGGAAATAACAATTTCTTCGTAAATTGTACAAACCTGGTTATCTGATCAGATAAACCGTCTGGTATCTTTATCTATCTGGTTAATAGCCTTTTTTTTTTTTTATTCTCCAAAGATATGTATGCATGGTAATGAGAAATCAACTGAAAAGAAAACAATCCCCTTTTAGTGTCTTTCCCCACATCTTTCCTACTTATTTAAAAAAAAAAAAACCAACAAAAAACCCCAACCAGCCAAAAGAAAAAAACCAACCAAAAACCTTTCCCCCAGGAGCTTCAAAATACTTCTAGTCAGTTATGCCAGAAACTTTTACTTAGCTAGAGTGAATTTATGGGAAATTTCTAGTTATTTTCTCTTGAACAGATGCAGCAGTAGTGACAGTGCAAGAAAGAGCTGAGCATCCTTCCCCAGGTCAGTCAGACTCTGTGGGATTTTTGGACTTGTTGCTCTCTACTTTGGTCCTATACAGAGTGCAGGACAGTCAGGTAACCTGACTTCTGCTTGCTTTAAATAGTGTTTCTCTTCAAGAAGCTAGATTTGTCACAATAAAGCAGTAACTATAATTTCTGGGAGAAAAGCTTTATTTCAGAGGTAAATTTGGCTCCTGAATTCCTTTGTGCTGAGCCCACGTACGAAAGAGAGCAGTTCTTGCCTCTCTTTTCTAAGGTCTCCGTTTTAGGATGGTAAACTGTGGTGTATGGTGTGGAGTTGTGAATGGCCTGTTTCAGCTGCTGACTGGGATGTGTTCTAGTTTTCAGCTGCACTTTTCTATTGCACTTTTGCAGTCAGTTCTTCCTTATCGTCACCTGAAGGCAAAGGAGTTACTGTTAGGACAGAGACTTCTGTTTATTTTTGTTACCTGGATGAACTGAATTGCGTGATCACTTTCATCTGGACACAGAGGCAAGTCAGCCCTCAGGACCAAGAGAGCTAGGTGCAGGCCTTCCTTCCCAAAGTGGTGAGCCAGGGCTGATCTCACTGTGTGTTTCACCTGCTCTTTGCTTAGACCACTGTGAGGGTAGCTTGGAGTGTCGAGCACTTGAACTCGGAGAGATAGCTCGTGGCCATTTCTTCGTAAAATCCCCGAAATGCAGCAGCTGCGTGCAAGCCTGCAGCGTGTAGTCACAGAGCTTGGGGACCAATGACTGTCAAAGTCTGAGCTGCCCAGCAGGCTGTTCCCAACAGCGCTTTTGCCAGTCTGAGTTCTTCCAAAGACAACAAGGTTGATGGTCATCTCTTCGCTGTCTGCCATTGTCTGTGCTTTTAGCCACAAACAAATCACTAAGTGAAGAACAAATAACGTGAGCTGTTTCAGGTAACTTAGGAAAAAAATACAGCAAAATTTGCAAAATTCAATGTCTTTTTAGTGTCCTTCCCTGCCTGAAACGTTTTAAGGAGTGAGTAGTGTAGATAAATATCAGTACAGCACGTACACCTCTGTCTCATCCAAGGATGGATCTTTGTTGTCCTTCCCTGACTGCTGCTTGGAAATAAGACCCCATAGAAGGTGTCACAGGTTCAAGAGCAACCTAACAGTCTGTGCTCCTACACTGGCAGAAACTGGGGAGCTGGGAAAGAATCAGATGTGAGAAGAGGTTTAGGAATAAGTAAAGCAGATAAAGCTAAGGAGAAGCTACAGAGAAGGGAGGAGTTGGGAAACAACTGTGGAAAACAGCATTAGTATGCAGGGAAAGTATGTTATGAAAAGGAGATCTATGGGTGGAAGAAGAGAGTGGTGACAAATATGTGCTGCTGTTATTAAGTGACCATGTTTCAGGCAGTGACTCTTCTTTTTTTTAGGAAATAAATGTGTAGTCAGGGAGAAGTAGCTTTTAAAGGAGCACTTTTACACAACAGAGGATGGTGTAGAATGTATTTCTCATCAGCCACCCCTGAAGTTGAAACATACAATAATCTGAAAGGGCTTTCTGATACAGGTAAATGTAAGGAGTATGTCTTCATAAAAAAAAAAAAAAAAGAGCTGAAATAGCCAATGCTGCAGGTTCTATCCCCATATGAAATTGAGGCTTTTGAAATTTACAGTGTACAAACTTCTGTGGCACAGTTACTGGAAAAAAAAAGCATAGACTGGTGGATCAAGAGAGGAGATGGGCAAGTATCATTTCCAGTTACTATAGTTGTTCATAAATAAGCCCTCTCATTCTCTTTGTACTTTTCTGTAATCCATTATCTGAAGGATTTTTGGTGCATGATAATCATCTTATAGGAATACTGGCTGATCAAATAGATTCAGAGGTGTTTCAGATGGAAAACCAAATTGGCAAATAAGTAGTTGATTTTAAGTTACCAGTGACACCTGAACTTCAGAAAGATATTTATTTATTTTTGCTTATTTATTATACTGTGTTTTGGTACTCAGAGATTGTGATAATTTTAAAATCAGATTTCCTGTGAGTAATTTCTTTAGATTCTTGCATGTGCAGTTGAAGCTTTCTCCCTCTTATGAAATCCATGCCCAAGTCAATCTTTTGAAATAACTTCAATACAAAGCCAAACATGCAAAAGCTATTAACATACTAATTTTGTTACAGGCAACATTGAATACTGTACATAATGATCTTCCTCACTGAATTCACAGTAAGATTTTGGTGGATTTTTCAATGATCAGTTTTCTTTTTTTTTTTTTAAGAATTCCTTTATAAAAAGACACCTTATGAAAAAGCAGTCATGAGTTATTCGTGCATTGTATTCTTTTCTATAGCATAATAATATGACATGGTGGGACATGCATTTGAGCATTTCTTTTTTTAAATCATGATCGAAGATTTGTTCTTTTTTTCCCCTGTAAGCAGGCTATGCTTAAATACTTAGATTAATTTCATATTATGTCACTTACCTTATTTTCTCTTAAATTCCTTTTTCATTCAGACTTTGTTCATAAATGATGTGTGCAGTGTAAAAAGTAGTTTGAGTGAACTTTGAAACTTAACAGTGGCAGCGTACCATGCCGAGACTGTTGCGTACGCATTAATCTGGTTAATCTGTTACTGATAGAGCCTCATTCAATAGGATATGTTTAGTCAGTAATTGGCACTGTTAAACTTTTGCAACTTAACTGCAGATACAGTTTTTGCAATCACTTTAGTGACTGTATGAAGTTGAATTGGTTTTTTTTTTTTTAGTTGCGGAGTTCTACCAGCAGTTAAATGCAGGAGTGATACTGGAGGTACTGGGATTACTTTGCGTTCCATGTTCTTGAAGGTGTGTTCCTATATGCATGTGAAGAGCATATGCACTTTCTCTTATTATTGCAATGAATTAATATTGTGCTTTGAAAATATTACAGTTGTAAACTATATGCAGATGTAAAGCTGTTTGCCTAATGAAGATGGATTAAAATAATTTTGAAATGCATTAAAATACAGAAATTATTTGTGAGGCAGGAAGAAAACCAAAGGCTTGGACCACCGCCAGTCATGTGCATTAGCTGTTGCTCGGTATCTCTCGCAACAGTAGCATTAAAACCAGGGATAAAAAGATTGACCAGAGAGGACCTATCACTTGATTTTTAGACAGTTTTCCACAACTGATTTGAACTCCTGTGCCTTAGTGGAAAATAAATACAAATCTCTGCTTTTACGACCAGATTCTAGTAATAGAACGAAAGAGTGGAGTGAACCCTTCCTGTCTGCTCACAAGGAAGGGTTTAAATAAGCCATGTCTCTCACTGTAAATCCCAGTGGATGGAGGCACATATTTACTCCAGGGTATTAAGGTATACGTCATTGTAGTGAGAACAAGAATCTGGTACATGAGCTGTCTGTGGTGGGAGGAAAAGAGGAACGTGCTTTCCATAGGTCAGTCCTGCTGGGGACTTTCTCATCCGAAATGTAGCTCTATGTGAGAGCCTCTAAGTACTGGTTTACCACAGTGCCAGCCACAGCAGGGGAGTGAGATTTCAGTTCCTCTAGAAGCCTGTTGTCTCCTGCTGTCCTGCCACAAGCACAGCCTGTGCTTTGGCAGAAGGTAAGAGGTAGTGTAGCCTTGCTAATATTGCCTTCACAGCCTCCTCACGTAAATTTACATCATCATGAATGAGTTCATCATTTGTGTTGCTTGGCTGTAGATGGCTTTGTAATAATCTTTTGTTGCTGTATGTTTTTCAGAGCACATAGTTGCTTTCAGACGCTGTCCTGCTCTTGAGCCTGCCTTTTTTGATGAGAGACGAGACCTTAAATCTTTCCTGTATTGTATTTGTGGCTGAGGGGACTACTGATAGTTTCCACTGTGAAAAGCCCCGCACCTCAATGCTGTCCACAGCCTTTGTGTCTCAGGGCATGTTCATATGTAGAATGTACAGCAAAGTTCCTTCTTTTGCTATGGCGAATACAAACTCAGAGAAGACTGGATGGGCGTTGCTCACTTGCAAAGCAAAAGCGTGGGTCAGTCTCAAAAAACTATGGATATTGGTGAAGTTAAAATCCAGATGCTTCCTTTAATTTGCCTTGAGGACAGTGTTTAAATTGTCACAGTCTAGCTCTGTACTTTTCATCGGACTGTTCCTATACACAGTATGCGTAGGACATCTGAGGCAGTGTATGTCCTAGCAGTCACATCCAGCTGAGCCAGTAGCCTGCCAAGCTGTGCATGGAAAATGATTTAGGCTACCAAGAAAGCTAGAATCTCAGAAACAGAGGAGTGTTTTGTAAAATACAGCCTGCCCAGCTGATTGCAGAACAGGACTTTTATGCAGGCGAGATGGCTGTAAAATTAAGAGTAGTGTAAATGAGGCACTTTTTAAATAATATCTAAAACTTGGCTAAACAAGCTTTCCCCAATAAAAGGCATTTCTTTCCAGCATTATTACAAACATAATACAGTCCAAGTTGGGACACATCTGGAAGATCTTTCAACAACACAGGCAGAGGATTTTAAGAAGTTATCTTCCTGGGGAAAAAAATCAAACTGGATTATATTACACTTGCTCAGGATTCTCCAAGTATGTGGAAACCTCCTCCCGAAGGTGGCAGTATCAGCCTGCTCCACAGGTACTGTAAAACAGCTGGGGTCCCTGTGCTCTGGAGTCCTATGCTGAGATAATACACCAGGTCAGAAATGAGCTAAAACCTTAGGAAACATGGAATAATTACAGGAGTCTTCAAGTGTCTCCTTAAATAAGAAATGTAAGAGCATTTGCGTCTCCTGTGTCACAAGAAACATTTTTTTTTAATTTTATATGTAAACTGCAGACAGCATAGTACCTAGCAGTAATGGAATGGTATCAGTTAAGAGTCTGGAAGTGTTATTTACTCTCCCTTATATGATTCTTTTTTAATCGAGACCATTGTTTTCACTGACTTTTAAGTTGAATTGGTGATGTTTATTACGGGGCTTTGGATATAAGATCAAGTCTACTGTCAGCATGAATTTTCAAAGAACAAGTACAGAGTACAACAAAATTGCCTTGGATGCCTTTAGCCCTGCTCACTGACAGTAGGTATGCTTTTTTTTTTGCTTTTTTTTTTGGTATAACTTTTTATTTTTTGAATGGCAAAGATAAAACCAACACTGAGCCTAATACAAACTGGCAGGCAGGAAGGCAGTGTAAAGGGTGGATGCATTGTACTGCTCCCATAGAAATACCAAGCCAGTCTAGTGAGGAATTGTGAAGAATCTAAGTAAGGCCCCTAGACTCATTGAAAGAAAGCAGCATTTGGGTATTCAGCTTCTTTAGTTACCTTTGAAAGACCAAGGCTAAAATAATTTGCAAGTAACTGTTGGATTTGAATATATGTACAGAGTTATCTAGAGTTGCAGTGCATCTTAGTCATGTTACTGTGTCAGCTGCTGTTCTGTTGCAGTCCCTGTCATCGCTCAGTTGTTTTCCACGCACCCTAAACAAGCTCTCCATGATGCTTGTTAGGGTATACCAAGCAGGCCAGATCTTCTAAACTGAAATAGCATTGGTTCTCTATAGGCACATGGCATCTCTTACCACACGTCATCTTTCAGTTCCCATGCCTTCCCATCCCTTACAGCTTCTTTCCCAATGTAGGCTCTCATTTTAGCCCAAGATGGTGCCACAATAAGTAATTTAAGATGAGCTTTGATGAATTTCTCTTACTTAAAGAAAACCCCATGAGGCCACCTTATGGATTGCCACACAGGTAGGTGGGCTCTTAGGCTTCCCAAACCCCATGGGAAATCCAGGAAGATATGCAGTCTGGGTAGTCAGTGTGGCTTCAGTCCTGTTAAATGTGTAAAACATCAGGCATATCGCTTCTGAGAGAGATAGGGTAGATCTAGTAATGCTCTACTTCTTTTGGACTGCATTCACAACAAAAGCTTCTCTGCTGTTCCTAAAGGAATGCATACATAAAATATGCTAATGTTTCCTTAAAGCAGATTATTTTTTTCCCCATTGTTTAATCCAATTCTTGGTATCCTTTTGTATTTTTGAAAAAAAGTAAGCAATTATCAGCAGTCAAGACTTTTTTTGCACTATAGGTACTACGTTGGATGTGAGGTTATCTTCAAGACTTTTTTTTCCTCTATTCTCCCACTGAATCAAAAAGATCCACAAGATAACATTTTCATTCATCCTCTGCAAATAATAGACAACTTCAAGTTAGAAACCAGCATCTTTGACGTGCTGATCTGGTAAGTCTCTGCTGTGGAAGTATTGTGTCTCTAGCTGGCAGGAAAGAGGTTCTTCCAGGCGCTCTGCTGCTCATTTCACTGAGAACAAGCACTGTAACAGGCCACAGTCTCTTCTTGTTTTGTGTTAGTGTGGTTTGGTGTGATATGGCTTTTCAAAATGCGGGGGGATGCATTGTAAAGCAAGACATGTCACACTTACTGTCACAGCCTGCCAGTTCCTTAATTCGCTTACTAATGCCCACCTAACGATTTTCCCCGTGGCACCATATCAATTTGTTTTTAGTATGCAAGGAATGTTTTGTAATATACCACTGTCTCGATATTTAAACTGTCTTTATTTCACTCATGTTGCCAGGATATGTTTTCTCTGGTATAACAGTTGGACATAAGTCACTAGTGCACAGGTCTGGCCGTAGGATTATGCCACAAGGCTGGCGTGTTTGTGTCTGTTCACTGCTTCATGTGAAATATGCAAAATATCCAAAGAAATAAGGGTGATATTGCAAGAAATATATATAAATAAGTTGTTAAAAAATAAAAAAACTGTTGCTTTCAAAGGCATATATTTGGGAAAGAAAAAGTAATCAGAAAGTATGAAAATACAGATTTAAGGAAGAGTCCTTTTTCCCTTATACTTCCTTAGCTGCGTGAATTCTGACTGGCCTCATGCATCTGTTGTGACAACATGACTTGGGGTACCATACTAATTCACCTTATGAAAAATGAAAACAAACACCTTTTCCCTGAGGCAAAAGTCCTGTGAATCGAGAACATACCTGGAAGCTCAGGAAACACAGATCTGGCTGCTATTTCTGTTACACTCATTCCCATATTCTAAGAATCTGCACAATTTCTCAGTTTCCTCGTCTAAATATTATGGGGAGTATTCACCTCTTCTGAAGATGTATAGTGGGATTGGTTTAGCTGAAGAGAACAATTTTCTGTAGGGCAATAACAGCACTGATTCAATTAAAAAAAAAAAAAAAAAAAAAAAAAAAAAAAAAAAAAAAAAAAAAGGCATTTTTATCATATTGTGAAATGCTTCATAGGGCCCCAAATGGCTTAAAGACATATTTGACATACTTTGGAAAAATATCCCTGTGATGCCTGGAAAGGGTATAACCGTTGTAACATTAATAACCATGGAAGTTGCACTGATATGCAGGGTTGGGCTGCTCACGCTCCTACTCTTATGGACTCTGATCCTTAAGAGACGTTTCATAGAACGTCAGGAATACAGAGGATGTCAAGTTCCAACTCAAGGATGTGTAAAAATGACACTTCCTACTTGATAACATGGATTAACCATGTATATTCAGGACAGATTTAGTACTCGGTTCCTTCATTTTCTTATTTTCCAGCTTTTGAAAGGTGTTTGTATTTCTATGGATACAACACGTGTTGAGGACTTCTCTTAAAATACTCAAAACTAACAGCTTGATATTTTTAATATTTAATTCTGATTATGAATCTTTCCTGTCTTCATATACTTACAGTTTAGAGGCAATATGCTCAATTGCAAAGAGCATTTCTTAAAAATAAAAGTTTAAGAAACTAATACTAATTAGAAATACTGCTTTTTTTTGGGGGGTTTTGATAGTCATGATAACTTTTGGACATCACACTTGAACAAATGCTTTTTGTATTTGAAAACATTCCAAATAAACTGAATCTGAGGACGTCTTCCAAAGTATTTCATGATGTCAAGCCACTGAACATGTAACGTCAGGATTATACTGTAAAAGTTATATTGCAAGCCATTGTGGCTTTCTTTGGCAACGCAGTTGTTCAGAAAAGTGGAACTGCTGTAGATGGTTTATTAAAATTCTGAACAGTGTGTATAAGGGTGCAAAGTATATGGTTACAAATCTGGTGTGTGGTTTTGGACTGTGCGCCCCGGACTCAGTAATTAACTCCAGTGCTTGTAACTTTGCAATATCTACTGTCACAAAATACTGTGAAGTTTGAGCTTTTTAAATTGGTGTCCTGTCTGCATGAGGGGAATAAAGGGGCAAAAATTCCCACCTACTTTTCATGGTGGAAAGGATTTAAGAAATTGGAATGCTTCCTCTCTTCAGTGCTGTGTGTGGTGTAGCATCTGTAATGTTCTCTGTTCAGGAATGTGGTACCTCTATAAATTGTGGAATGTGTCCACAATCCCTAGGATATTTTAGGGCTTGAAGTGTGATAGACCTTATTCAGCGGCTGGAAATCTGCCTGGTTTTGATACCAAATGCAGAGCTGCATCATGGCTTGCTCTCCCAAAATTAAAAGTTTTGTAGGTATGGACAAGAAGAGTAAGTCAGTGCAAACGCTGCGGACCTGAAGGCTAGTCCCAGTGAACACTGGCATAACTGGAAGGAATGGAAGTCACACTTGAGCTTCAGATGCAGCAGAGGGCTAAGAAGTTGCAGGTTGACCAAATTTTTCCCTGGGTTACTTCATGGCCGTAATGTCACTGCTTGGTAGTATCGCCTGCACACAGTGAAAGGCTGGTAGTCTCTGAGCCATTATCAAGTTCATGGACTCTGATGAAGGTGAGACAATAATTTCACTTTATGTAGTCAACTACGGTTTTTATCCAAATAGTTAAGTCTCTGATGTATTTTACAATACATTGCACTAAACCATGAGATGAGTTTATGATGTGGTATTGTGCTATGAATAACTTAGGTGGGAGAGCTGAGAGTATTCTGCAGCACAATGCAAATGCAGCACTGCTGGTGCAAAATCAGCGATGAATTATTATCATGCAATGTTCAATAGGCCTTTTCTCAGAACAGGAGAGTATAGGAGACAGCCATACAGCAAAGACCAAATAGCGACTCCTGGTAAGTCAAAGTTTTCTGTCTCCCATTCAAGTGAACCAGCAGCAATAATTCAGGACTTCAAGTGAAGTTTAGTTTTGAATAGGAAAAAATAAACTTCATTTAGTGAGTCTCTGTTTCTGTGTTTGCTTCCCTGTAACTCAAACAGTGCTTGCCTGTTGTCATCAGCTAAGGTTTTACAAAACATTTTTTGAGAGTCAGCACAAAATCATCAAGGGACCATGAAGAACAAACGAGTACAAATTTTTTCAGTCTAATCCCACAATTCTTTCTTTAGAAATGGTGTTTGTCTCAAGTGAGAGGCTGGATTTGTTAAAAATAAAAAAAAAGAAACTGTAATGCGGAAACAAAAATTTTCAGCTGTCAGCATTTCTGTAACCTCTCAATACGCAGTTTTAATGTCTTAATTTGTAATCTTGGTGTAAAGAGAAAACATGTTTGTGTTTTTCCTGTTTCAGATTTGAGTAACTGGATGATTATTTATAAATTTACTGCATTTGTGCAGAAGATGTGCTGGTTTTAACATCTGTCAGAGAGCTGCATCTCAAATTCCTTCCCATGCTCATCTTTTGGGTGTTATTTTCTGGCAAGTTTGTGACTTCAAACTGTTTTTGAAAATTTGTATTCTAACAAAAGGATAACTCCATCCTGATTCAAAAAAGTATTCTCCTTAGCATGTAATCCTTAGGATTCAGTGGTTAAATTATCGGTTTCCTTAGAGAAGACAAACTAGTGACAAAATTCAAGTTAAGTTTTGGTGCTTCCTGAGGGGGTTCTGAAGTCTTGCAGTGAAGCCCTATGAAATGTATGTTACATAGATTGCTACAGAGAGACAGCTTTAAACAGATGGTAGAGGGGATATCTTCCTTTTAATTAGGAGAAGTCTGTGTATGGTGATTTGGTACATCTTTGATACCATCACTTAGGCTGGTTGCATATAAAATAGGTTGTCTTCTGGTAGGATGTGGGAGGGTTCCCTGGAGGTTCGCTTCAGTCGTTCTGTAAGAGTTCTAAGTGCAGCATTCTTGCCATATTTTCTCTATCCTTCAAACACAGAACTTCACTGTAGGGATAAGTAAAACAGACACTTTCTTAAAAATGGTAAGAAGCAGCTTCTTAATGCTGAAATTCTTAACCTACCATTAGGACCAGAGTTCCACAGGCAGGAGCTGACAGGTTTTGCAAATGGGTGTGTCAGGAAAGGCAGACATCTACCAGGGTATGCTGAGAAAGCATGGGAAATAATATGGAGGGAGTTTACAAAAACAGAGTCTGCTTTAGTAGATGGGTGATTCAGTATGATGATAGTATGATTCAGTATGTATGATATATATATATATGCACTCTATCATACTGGCTAGTGCTGTAGTCCACGAAATTTGGCATGCTGTCACACTCCCCGTGATAATCACTGTTATGGAATACTCAGCTTGTGGACCCTGGCAGCTGAAAACAGAAGTTATGCAGATGACTTCACACTGTTTAGAATTTCTTTATTTGAGAAGTATTACAAAATTGCTAACTAATTAGTCTGTTTTAATTATAGTGGCATGTATGCATTTCCTGTCCCAACATGCCATGCTTATTCACAGGGCAAATTAATTTTTTTTGCCTTTGAATATGAACAGCATGAAGAACAGGTATTTTCTAGACATCAGAGAATGAAGTCAAAATGACCAATTCGAACACAGAAAACTGAACAGAAATTTAAATCTTCATGGCATGTTTTATACCATTGAATGATAACAAGACTAGCTATTGAAGAAAAAGACAGGAAAAAGGAAGGGAAGAGGGGATTTGCCCACAGTTTGTGTTTAATCATGGGCAAAAAGTTGGTAGAAAAATTGTAATTTGGACTGTAATGTGGTGAAAATAGCTCTTTTGGACCTTAGTACAAGGTTGATGTGGTAATTCAGACTGTAATTTGAATAAGACATATTAGGTACTTAACTCTGCCCTTGCATGAGTGACTTCTATTTATAGTGTTTCACCTTCCAGATTTCTTGGATCAGAACATACCTAACCTTACTGAAACGGAAATTTAGACTTTGGAGTTGCTTAACTGCAGCTATGTCAACAGTGAAACAGCAAAGCAGCACTTTAGAGTAAGAAGTTAGATATATTGGAGGAGACCGGGGAATTGTACAGGCAGAACATAATTTCTTACATGGAATATTGCCCAGGAATACCAGCTGTCTGTTGGCAAAAGGGTCACATAAGCATGCTTTTGTTATTCCTTCTTCCCCAATACTGGCTTTGCACAGTATTAAAAATGAAATAAATAAAATAGTTAAAAAATTTTACTTTAAAAATAATTTATTTTAA
>NW_010394253.1:0-246 GCF_000710305.1 Buceros rhinoceros silvestris
CTCCCTGCCCCAGGGCATCGCTGTGGAGCTCCTGCGTGGTCCTGCCTCTGCTGGCGCTGACCTGGATGTCGGCCGTGCTCGCCATGACTGACCGGCGCTCCATCCTCTTCCAGGTCCTCTTCGCCGTCTTCAACTCCGTCCAGGGCTTCGTCATCATCACCGTACACGGGTTCCTGCGCCGAGAGGTGGGGCGGCCCCGGAAGGGGACCGAGGTGGGGGGACACCTGGCCACGGGGGCGTGGACGG
>NW_010394253.1:578-821 GCF_000710305.1 Buceros rhinoceros silvestris
CATGGTGCCCCTTGCAAACCCCGCTGCTCCCTGTGCTGACCAAGATGCATTCATTTCCCCGTCTCTCTCCCTCTCTTTCTCTCCTCTCTCTCTCGCTCTTTCCCCTCTTTCTGTATTTTTATAGACAGATTTTGAAAAGGACGTTGACCTGGCGTGTCAGACAGGTGAGGTCTCCTCTGCTTCTTATGCTGGGGATGTCACTGTCACAAGCCTCGGGAGGGACAGGCCGCATGTGCCGCGGTG
>NW_010394254.1:0-2535 GCF_000710305.1 Buceros rhinoceros silvestris
GCCCTGGCTCTGGGGGGCAGAGGGCTGGGACAGAAAAGGCTCTTGGGGACCCTGGTGCCATCCACAACCCCACCGTGTGACATCCAGGCAGGCAGAGGAGCTGGTGGGACAGCTCTTGGCTCCAGAGCCTTGGGCTGCCTGAACACAGACGTGCATTAGGGATGGGAGAGACTGAGCTGCCCCAAACACCGGTGCTGCAGAGAGGGGACAGTTCCCAGGACAAGAGGGATGTACCAGGGACACCAGATGCCCCCCTGGGTACCCACATCTGCTCAGCCACCTCCTTTGCTGTTTCTGGAGCCCTTTTGTGTTTCCAGGCTCTTGCTCTGCAGCAGCTCTTCCTTCTGCAGCAGAACCTTGTCCTTGTAGCCAAAATCCCGCTGCAGCATCCCCTGGAAGAGCTCAGCCACCATCACAGCCACTTCGGGGAGAGATTGGGGCACGGGGGACCTGCCTGCCTGTGCTGTGCTGAGCTGACCACAGGGAGAGCATCTCCCAGCTGCTCCTGCACTGCGGCCAGGTGAAGAGGGGGAGGCTGGAGGTGCTGTCCTACCCAGCCGGGTGGGAATGGGCCAGGTGGGAGGGCTGGTTCCCGGGGGCTTCAGGCTCCAGTGGGGGCTTGGTGGCCTCCATCTCCTGCTAAAAAACACCCTGTTTAGGAGGGAGCAGGAAGAGAAGGTGCTGGGAGCTGTCACCCAGAGGAGGACCTCCCAAAACTGTCCTCTCCAAGAACCTACAGAACTGAAACCGCCTTTTGGGACGTTGGAGCTGGCTCAGCACCTGCCATCAGCACACTGGGCCCCGCAGCAAAGCGTCATCATCCTGGGCCTCTCCTGCAGAAGCATTGCCACCTCCTCCTGCCAGCACCTGGATTTGGCAACTGGACCCTGCGGTACAGCAGGAAGCCCGGGGAGCTGAACCCCCATAAAACCTTCCCAGTGCGAAGACAGGAGTGAGGGGATGGGACCAGAGCCCTGACAGGATGCGGAGAGGCCCCAGCCCGCACCTGGATCCTGGACAGTCTTCTCCAGCACAGAGAACTTCATCCCCCCTCAGCGGCTCCTTCCCACCAGGTCCCATGCCGGGGCAGGTTTCAGCAAAACCAATCTGGTTGCCAGGGTTACCTGAGCAGGATGCTAGAGCTAACAGCTGTTATCCATGAGGAGCCCGGCCCAGTGCCTGAGTGAGCTCCAAGGGGGACACCTGGGGAGCCCAGCCCTGGCAGACCCTGTGCCAGCTCCCGGCTGGGCAAAGGTCCACGGCAGTGCGCGGGTGGGCTGCTCTGTGGCCCAGATGTGCCACACTCCTCGCTGCAGCTGGACTAAACCCCACCTGGGCTCTCCGAAATGCAGCATGGCTTCATCCACAGCTCTGTCCCCCCACGCAGAGCTGCCAGCCCTCCCATCAGCTGAGCCCCAGCACCCTGCCTCACCTCCTGCTAGCCCCTGCTCCAGGCCAGCAGCTCCTCCTGTCATCCCCGCGCTCCGGAGAGGGATTTCACTGATGGAAGCTTAACCCAAGCATTCTTGGGGATGCAAACTCTGCTCTCGTCCGGAAGGCTGCTTCTGAGGCAGCCCTTCGCCAGGGTTGGGGCTGTGTTCTCCGCACCGGCCTGGGGAGGAGCGCTCCATCTTCGATAGTTAAAGTGGGTCCTCACTGGTTTCCCCAGCGCCCACAGGATCCCAGCGTTAACAGGCAAAGCTTGCAGAAAGGGAAAATTAACCCAGCGATGCGATTCCGGAATGCTACCAAGTGAAGTATGTCAGTGCTCAGACCCCCAGAAAGCAGTAGGAGGGATGTCACCGCTCAGAGGTGCCACTCACCACTTTGTGCGGCCGCTCAGCCTGTGCCACGCGAATATTCAGGTCAGCATCAGGATGAGGCCATCCTGTGATGGGGACCGTTCTCCTGTGATCAGCACGGCTTCGTCCTCGTCCCTCCCAGGACTGCCAAGTCCAGCGCACGCCTGGGCCCACACCTCGATTTGCTTTGCTCAGGAGACATCCCTCGCTCTGCGGATCCAGGGACACCAGAGAGGGCACAGAAGAGAGGTGGGGGAGCTGTGGGAGAAGCTGGATGCTGCCAGGGCATCTCCCTAGGTTGCAGAAGGGGCTGGAGGCAGAGAATCGCCCAGAGGGTGTTTGGACTCTGATCTCTCACAGAGATCAGATCAGAAACCAGAGAGATCCTCTCTGACCCCCCCAAAACATCACAATGTGGCCACAACAATCTGTAGGGAAGGGCCCTGGCTCTTAAGGTCTGGCTCAGGTGAGTGGTCAGTGCAGGGCAGCAGGGAGGGGGCTGCCCAGGTGTCCCCCACCCACAGAGGACAATCCCTGTCCTCTGGTCCTCACCCCGGACTTCTTGGGTGGCTCAGGTAAGTATCAGGGTGATGGGAAGGGGTGGGAGGGACAAGGTTCACAAGACCCCGTAGCACCACCCAGGAGTGGGTCTGCTCCAGGAAACCTCAGTGCCTACAGCACCCCCTCACCACACCGACCAGACCCCCCTGTAGCCCCTCGGATCCGTCCCCCG
>NW_010394255.1:0-14538 GCF_000710305.1 Buceros rhinoceros silvestris
TTTTGAATTATGTAAACTTATAACATCCATAACTCTCTGTGGTGAAGATTTCCACAGCTCGACTGAACGTTGTATGAAAATTCCTCCTTTTGTTTGATTTTATCTAGTCATCTGCTAGTTTCATTTGAAGTTCTCTTGCTTTTGTACAGATGAGACAGCTTATAATAACAATTTCTAATTGCCTTTTCTAGCCACTCATTCCCATAGACTTTTCTACCCTCTCAGTTATCTTGCTGGCGGTCTACTCGCTTGTCTATTTATTATTCAGCAGTTTCATACCTTTGATCGTCCTTGTCACTCATCTCTGTACTTCGTTTTGCTATTGCCCTTGAGATAGAAGAATAAGAACTGCACTGAGCACCTCCAAGAGGCACACTGTGCATATTATTTTCTGTTTAGGTTGCTATTTCTTTCTTAATAATTTCTAATACACTAGTTGCCTTTTGCTTAAAAATGGAACAATTAGTAATATAGTAGAGAAATAACAAGGAAATAGCCTAGATCATCCCTTAGCACAAACGAAGTATGAACTGATCTTGGCACACCAAATGCAAGAGCAGCAAAGATGCTAAAGGTGTAAAGAAACCACGCATATGCTCATAGCTCATAGAAAGTCCACTGCCTCCTATTGAACCTTAAGGAACTGTCTTAAACAAGAGCTTTTATTAAAAATAACACATTGATTAACGTCATGGTTTTCTTGCCAGCATTTATTGCTCTGTGGAAGGGATATGACATTTCCAAGGGGCCATCATTTGAGCCGTATTTCATCACTTACTGGGCCAAAAGGAGATCCAGTTTAAGAATTTGTGGTTCTCAGATGGCGACAGCCTCCTAAGGAGCTTTAATTACCTGTCATTGAAACTGGGGCATGAGAGGGGATGACTTCCTGCCTCTGTTACCTACCAGCCCAGAAGAAAGCTCCTCCAGCAATTCCAGGATTTTCATTTGGGAGGAACTACTCCCATGTTTTATAATTACAAAGATCAACACAGACTTAATTTTGATTCAGCAAAAGGCCTTTGAATGCTGAAATAATACTCTTAGCTCAGTGTTTTCCGCACTGGTTTAGTTGGAGTGAACGCAAACACATCACCATGCATTTGAAGGACAAGCACTGTGAGGAGGCTGCTTCTCAGAGTTTTCATGGCTTTGACAAGTAATTAGGGTTCGAATTTGGAGTCATGACAGGCAGAATTTTAATCAGGACAACAAGGAAATGAATATGTAAAGAAAAGAACAGAGACAGATCAGCATCAACTGAATGGGGGCAAAACCAGAACTGCCATGGCCATGTTATCAGAGCTTTGGAGAGAACCGCTGAGAATTTTTATGGCATAGATAAGAAAACTGGGAAAAGAGAAGTTTGAGAGAAATGTGTCTTTTGAGAATGACCGATAAAGGAAAAAGAAGCCAAAGGGGAGAGAACTAGTTTAGAACTAGGAATGGGTGATCTACATTTCCAGTACCAGGTTCAACTTGATTTAGTAAAGCTATTCAGAGATGCTGACGATGAAAGGAACACTTCCAATTGTTGGGCCTCATCTACAGAACAGATCTGTTATGGAGAAAATGAAAAAAAAAAATTAAAAGTTTTACCGGTCTGTTCACATGTTGTTCTACATTTAGACTCACTGAACTAACCCATCACAGCTACACCAGGATCCTGCAACACTAACAATTTCAGGCATCATTTCTGAGGTAATTGGGAACATTTCCTTATAAATACTGGAGAATTCCAGGGAATTGTTTGAAGACAATTCTAACTCCCTTATCTTCAAATCAAGAAGATAAATTCATTTCAGATCAAGACTAGAGTTTGCTATTTCTGTAACAGTGCTCTAGACTTTGCAAGAATGAGGTGAGAAAGAAAGGGAACTCATTCTACTGAATGAAATCAGCATTGGTGGAGTTTCTGGTCATATAGGAGTTGTGAAAGGCATTTCTTCCTTTCTGCACTGTGGTTTACTTCCTGTCCTCACAATCTTTGAGAGAAACAGACTCTACTCAGCAGGAGCAGGAGAGCAACGGTCTCTTGTTATTCTTACACTTCCATTTTTTCTAATTGAGTCTTTTATTATTGCATTTTGAGAGAGGTGAGATGGGTTGATTTATTGCACACCTTTTTTGCCCTCAGGCATTTAACAAACAGTTTTTCAGCTGAGTGTCTTTGGCTTTAGCTTATTTATCCTGTTTATCAGCTTTTAGCTTATTTAGATACTTCTAGCTTATGTCTTTTCCGTATGATGATTCTTGGCAATGCCAGCTGATGATTCCGGGAGTCTTAGTAGCTGCAGCATGGCAAATGACAGAGACAGTCTCTGTGCCACAGGAATTTCTGGGTAAGTACCAGACAGAACATGATCTGGCGGGTAAAACATCCCTCACCCACAGGAGAATAGGAAGTGAGAATTTAACACATTTTCTTTTCAAGGAATTTTTCTCGATGGCTTATTCCTTGTCCCTCCCCTCTCCTCTCTCTATGAAATACAGGTGTCTTTTCTACAAATAACCTCAAATATTCACAGCTAGAGCTGTAAAAAATGTTTTCCTCAAGTTTAATTTGGGAACATATTGATTTCTTTATATCCATAAGGATTCTTATCAGATAGTGGGACTAAAAAAGAATCAGTTTTCATATAAAATCTTTAATGGCAAACCTTAGGTCAAGAATTGTCTGAAGAACAATTTTTCTCCAATTTCTTTTCTCTGGACCAGAAGTCAGGGATGGCTTTGAAAGCCAGAAATGACGGGCTGCAAGAGACAGAGAAATGTGTTAATGTATGTTACCCTTCCTGGTTCCTACCAGCTGAAAACACCTCCACCAAGCCTTTCTGTTGGGAAGCTTTTTAATGGCATACACACAGAAAGAGCAAGATGAAATACTGCTTTTAGGAGGGAAAGGAACTTGTGGAAAAAAAGTTCAGAAGGTGACCTTTGCTATGAGATCACTTTGTCCCTCCACGGTGAGGGCTGCCAGAACTAGCAGTGTCATGGTGTTGCCCCACTTGCAATGCAGAAACTCTCATGAAGGGCAGAGACAGAGAATTTTGCCTCTTTCTTCTACTTTCCCCACACGATCTGCAAAACCTGTCCCTCACCCTGATTGTACAGCTGTGGTCTCAGCTGCCTGGACAGTTGCTGCAGTGACAACCTGTCTGTAAGAAAGCCCTCCTCTTTGTAAGATCATTCAGATCAAAGCATTGCTGACGCCATTTCAAATACGTGATCGGTTGCATATGATGTTACCAGGGCTTTCTTTTCTGGGCCTCTTTTGAAGCATGAAGTAGCAGTATTATCTGAAGTGCAGTTTCCAGGAGCTGTCCTTTGCTCCATCTAAATCTACAAGAGCAGATAAAAATTCCCAAACTGCTGTCCAGTGCAAAGAAATTTGAAAACCCTGTGGAAAGCCTCAGTAGTTGCACAGAAGTGCGTTACTGCTACAACAGCATTGGGTCTGTCTCCACAAAGAAGGAGATACCCAGCTGTCAACATCCCAGCTCTGTCCCTCTCAATGCTCTAGGGAGAAGGACACCACAGGCAGCAGTGCTGGCCATTGTCTTGTTGAAGGAAACCCCTGTGAGTGAGTATAAGGAACAACTCAGAGGTAATAAGGGAAGAGGGGGAAAAGAAGTTTCTCCTGTGTCACTGTGAGGAAGACACAACCCTACATAACAGAGGAGTGATCCTTCCCCAGCATACAGGGAAGGGAAAAGAAATATCTGCAGAACATCTTTCCACTAGATTTGGTGTGCCTAGTATGTTTAAACAATAAACAGTTTTGTAAACTATTCTAGCTAGAATGACTGAGCTCTATGGTCCGTGATATTAATGCCCTGAGTACTACCGAAAGTAAGATTTATGGTACCTATAGTTGAACTAAAGGTGGTTTACAGAGTTCAAAATGAGAGGGAGTATTAGATCAGCCGATTTCAATCTCTAGTATTTCAGAGACCAATTCACAAATGTACCACCCAGCTCCCCTTTTATTGTGCTATCTTGTGCTTGGCTAAACACATTTTCCAGCAATTTAGTTAGGCTTGAATCCAAGAAACAAAGCTGGAGAATCCACCACTGCTTTATTAGCTTAATCCTGTGGTTAATCAGCTTCACTGTTAAAAATTTGTGCCTAATGTCCCATTTGAATCCGTACGACTTTAGTTTCTAGAAAATGGGGTTGGGGGAGTGGGGGGTGGGGGGTGTTGTGGTTTTCTCTATTTAATTCAATTTAAGTACCTTACTATCATTTTCTCTTTAAAAAGCTACTTATAATGATGTCATGTCTCAGGTCTTATTCAAAAGTCATCCTGCACTTTCCTTAAATATCTGTTGCAAAGGATTTTTTGCATATATTCCATTTTCTATACATCTTTTTTTAAAACAGGAAAGCTAGAATTGTTAGTAGTATTTCAGAACCAAGTTTTACCAACGTTCTACAGGAAAATGATCTTGTCTCCCTAGCTGTGAGTATTGAAAGTGACATTTTTGCCTGAACATCCCAGTGGGAGTTTTCGGTTAGACACTTGCACATTGCAACCTTTAAATCATTTTCAGAACCATGTTCTTTCAGTACAAGTTCACCACTCTGTAAGCTCGGCTTGAATTTCATGTTCTTAGCTTTGCATTGTGATAAACCACATTTTTTGAGGGTGCCAGGGACACAGCCACAGCCACACCATACCATGTATCTTCATATGGTCTGCAAATTCCATCAGCTTTGTATTTACTTCCACATCATTCATTCAAACGTTGAAAAGTATCAGGATTAGTACAACTCCACGTAAAATCGCATTACAGACGTTCATATCCAGTTATGACTCTAGATGGGCAACTAATCGCTGGCATCTATTTAAAAATTCACTTCCCAAATTATCTTCTTACAGTTCCTTTACTGTTCATATACAATACTGATCTTCATCAGAATGCACTGGTACAACACCAATTTTTTTACCAAAGTCTAAAAAATTATGTTTTGTATATACTATCTTAAAAACACAATTTAAAAAAACCAAACCAAACAAACCCCAAAACTCAGATTCACTTTAAAAGGCCTATTTCCTATTAAAAATAACCTTAATTGGCACTTATTCCGTACTTGATATCCCACTCATTAATAGCTATAATTCATGTCTAGTCTTCACTACCGAAGATCGATATACCTGTGACTTACATGAAGATAACCAGTGTATACTAGTTTGAGAACTAGTTTGAGTATAACTACCATCCCTATCTTTGGAACTTCGCTGCAGCATTAATTCTCTTCTTGTTCCTTGGGACAGCTGTGGTGTTCCAATATATATTAAGACCAAATTTCAATAGTCCTGAGTTCTACCTGGCCAGCTCCTCAGGTCTCTGGGTACAAATTATATAGGCCTATAGACTCAACAAAATTTTTCCTTTGCAGATGTTTAATATCCTCCTTAGTTGCTATGGAACTGGAAAATATTTTTCATTTCCTCTAATGATGGAAAAAAAGCAGAGTGCGTTTTCTAATGAATTAACAGGAGTATTTATTAAGCTTCTATTCTTTTCCCTTAATAATAACCTTATCATCTCTGTTTAGAAGCAGGCCTAAAACAAATTTCTTTTCTAATAATCTTTAGCTTCTTGTTTTTTCTAAGTGATGCTAATATTCCTTAGCAATTTTTCTACATTTTATGATAGTTTATGGCTCCTTACTTATTTTTCATGACTTACAACTTTTTATTCACAAATACTGCCCTGGCTTCATTAATGTGCCAAGACTGACTCTAAGCCAAAGTTGTCTCTTCTGATAGATTGGAACTGTCTTTTTTAACCATCATCTCATAAATTCTTCTTTTAAAGCAATTATTTTCATTCTTCTTTTCCCCACAAACTTTTGCTCACAATTTTTTCTGATTTAAAAATTAACTTTTATACACATGCTGTTCACGTTTATGTGTAGTATGTATTTCTATAATTACTGTTTAGTGTAATCTTTTTTTTCCGCAGCGACAGCAATTAGTCTTGGTTACTGGTCCACCAATCTTCCACTCATGCAATTAATTCTTTTTTATCATAATCTGGCACTAAACAGTGCAACACCTCTCATGTAAGAAACATACTGTCTCAAATTTTTAGGAAGTTTAACAATGTCTCAGCATTGGCTGTCTAAGCCCTCCTTCCCTGGTGTTCCACATTTTTATGATGTATTTTTTCTAGAATAAACTGTTGAGTTGATCTGCCCAACTAGGACATGCTTGAAAGACCATTTCTTTAAGTACAATCACTGTATTATGTGGGAGTAAAGAAGCAGGCAAAATTAACAAGGCTAGACACGAATTAAATAACAACTCTCATGGATTGCATTAATACACTAAGCAGTGCTGGCTGTCTTGCCTGTCGGCAAGCTACCAAGAAATTAAGGACATTATATACAAGCTCACATCTGATGCTGGTGGAAATAGGCCAAACACAGCTGCAATTGGTCACGACATTGCCAACATCTGACACACTTACCCTTGTAACAAGAGACCCAGGTCATGGGCAAACTAGGAGAACTAAAGGCAGTAAAATAAATTATTAGCCTTCAGGGATATCATTGCAGTCAGTACTGCTGACTGATTTTTGTGTTGAGGTTTTTTTTCTTTTTTTTACAAGCAAGATGGGTCTTCCAGACACCACCTGAGTAAGTAAAGGCATTGTGATTATCTTGACAGTAAGGCTGCAGTCATAGAAGGGACTGTCAACAAATAAATGGCTTGTAGGTCCAAAACCTGCTATGAGCGGGATTTGCATAGCTGTGTGGATGTTGGCAGGGCTGACTTTGTCTTACCAATTTCAGTGCGGCTGCTCAGGCTTTAAGTCAGAGCTGAATTCGGCAATCAGCAGTCCTTCGTACTAGATAGTAAACAGACATATACAGACATAGGTTCTCTTTATTAATGCTGTTTTAAAAACGATCAAACCAGCGGTGCCTATTTACAACAGATGAGAGAGCAGGCTGTAACATCTAGATTTTCTGCATCCAAAAATCTTCTGTAACACAGGCAGTTTCATAGGAGCACAATGATCTAAACTTCTAGCTTGTGTTTATTATCTAAAATACAGCATCTGCATTTTTTATCACCACTAGTGAAATCCAAAATCTGCATCTGTGTACTCCATACATTGGAGACTGTCATTTAGCTTTATCCTCAAAGCACCGTCCTGAAGCTACTGGCCCTTCTCATTTCAGGATAAAGAAGAGTTGAGGAGCCTCTTGTTGGGGTGGCAGTGCCAAAGAGAAACAAAGAGGAACAGGTTCACAGTTTTCAGACTTCTACGTGTTTCTAAACATGACTTATAACTCTTTTTATTGAGAAAAAGCAGCCAAGCAAGCATTACCTGGTCCTTAGTCAACTTTCACACATTATTTGGAATAAAATTGTCTGAAACCCCCCCCAAAACACTTCTGTGCAGAATAATTTATAATAAGAAAATAATACCACAGAAACCACTTCTTTATTTCACAGTATTGTACAACAACTGCAATATAAGGAGGAACATGTAGAAGCAGATATCCTGTAGTAAGTCAGTGTGAATCTTGTCATCATCAAATCTGTAACTAAGTTGCTATTTTGATAGTAACAATATATGTATAATAATATAATAATAACAATAATAATATTCTACTGAATCACCTTGTTAACTTTAAATTGATTAGTGATTAAGCTATGCTAAAAATCAACCATGTCAATATTTTCTCCTACGACAACTTACTCCATACCATTCATAATGTTTATTACCTATCATGAACTCATAAAAAAACACTACACACACCCCACCATTACAGTCCAAACAGCTTGGCTTTCCTGTGCTGAACAGAGCTACTGAAAATCTGCAGCAGCTGGGGTGGCACTATTCAAAGGGGAATGCTGCGCCTTGCTTCTTTAGGGAGGTAGTCTCCTCTGAGTGCTATAACTTGAAGTAATATGGTAACTCCTTCACAAAGCTCCATGATTATCTGCTGCTGCTTGAAAAAAAGCTGACCTGAAGCTGACCATCTCCAATGTACAAAACAATATAATCTTCCCTAATTTTCCTGTACCAGAATATGCAACAAGTAGAGAATATGCAACTGCAATTCAGCAGAGCCATTAAATCTGCAGTGACCAAGTTAACTTCTAGCTATGCCAATAACTGCTTCGAATAATAATAATCAAGATCTGGACAGCGTCTGAGTGTCTACTGAATAGTACAAGCCATTGATCCTAACTGGGGGAAGTTCAGCCCGTGAATCACAACATTTATCTTTCCGGCTGGAATGGAAAAGAATTATGCAGAAACAGATGTGCCTCAGCCAAATGGGTTGGCGGGCTACAGGGACTTCTGAGTTACAAAAAGCTTCTGTAAAAATACATGGAGCTCTTTTGCCTGGAAGTGGCTTTCGATGCTGAAGTACAACAAAGTCTGTGATATGCCTCCAGAAATATGTGCATCAGGTGTACAGAGCTGCAATTTCAATGAGGTAAGAAGACTTAAGCAATATGAGTGCTTGAGGTGAGGCTGTGTGACGGGACCAATAAACTCAGTGTTTGAGAAGAACGTTTGGTATACAGTGGCAGTCCCAAGGCACCTAGTAACTAACCAAGCAGCTGGCACTAGATCTCTGAAAGCAAAGGATAAAGGCAGTCAGAATTAAGAGATATAAACAAACGACTAAGCGGTGCTCTCATGGCCCATTAACGACTCCCTTCTGAGCTCTCTGAGGGCTGGGCTCAGATTCCTGTATTTGGAACCAACTTGATCGAGTTGGAAGGCTGGGCCCTGGCTCCTCCAGTATTAAACTGTTTAAGCGTCCAGCTTTAATAGAATGGCTTTGAACTTCCAACAGGCTGTTAATCCTGGATGGTTGTGGGCAGGCTTTCAGATCCAAATTAGACGTGTTCTGGGGTGTCAAGATGAAAGGCAGAGAATAGCTGTATGCACACAGCACAAAGACAGTGTACTTGTCTAGAAAATGTTGTTCCTGTTCCTAAATATACAAGTCTTGTAACATCGATCTGAGAAAGGAGAGAAGAAAAAGCTTCCTAGGCTCAGACTCATTATTTTCTGAGGATCAGGCCATGTTTCAGTCCCTCAGGGCACTAATTTCTTCCCTTCTCTTCTGCAAAAATTAGTCCCTTTCGATCTCTGATAGTCTGAATTTGATCATACTGAAGACCCTATGTATGAACTCTCTTTTGTACCTGTATTTGCCAAGAATTTCAAAGAGAACCAGAGTAGGCTACAAATACAGAAGAGTTAAGAAGCCATGAATTCTACTGTTTTTTCCCGTACTTTCTGTAAAGGAGAAGAGTGAGCTAGCAAAGCATGTAAATGAGGAGCCTGAAAATCTTATTGACTGACAGTTCTTAACATGTTATTTTATAAAACAGGGCATTTTGACTTTCCTGTGTCAGGAACATTCTATGTCTTTGTCCTTTTCTTTCTCCAAGAATGGGTGCTTTCTCCATTGCTGCAGTACAAAGAAAAAGGGATTGTGATTCTCTTACTTGTTACAGAATAGCTTAAACAGAACAAATCAAAACAAAAATCCTGAACTTCATATCGAAAAACAGAACAGAAAGCCCTCTGTGACTATGTAGAAGAATTGGCGAAGTTGCTATTTCACAGCTTCAACAAAGTGATAAAAAACGTGCAAAAATTGCTGCAGTTCAAGAAAGAAATTGCTGTTAATGGGTTAGAGCCATTCTCACACGAGGGGACTCTCAAGTGTGAAATACATCTTTCAGAAAAACTAGACACCTTTGATAACACTTATATGTGAGAACTATACAGGAAAATACTTCATTGCTTGATTAAGGTGAAACAAGGCTACTCAGAACACAACCTATTTGTGTAACTCTATGGTAGAAGTGACCCCAAGGCGTGGCTCCCTTAGACACGAAGGAATGTCAGCACAAAGGTCAAAAAACAGGAGCAACATTGCCAATTGTTCTAAGAAAGGAAGGAAAAGATGCTGTCATTCAGATACAGGTATGGGTTGCTTCTACTTGGCAGTCACAGATGTCAGCGACAGATGCAGCAGCTAATCTGATGTATTTTCCTGCCAACAGAGGATTGCTTCCCTTATCTAGAGCTTTGCTTCCATCTAGTTTTAACTCTCCTAATAAGCAAGGCTCTCCCTATTTCTACTGGAAGAGGATATTTCATAGTGCAAAGCTGAGCTCATTAATTTTTTTAAAATCATTTTTGTAAATTTATCCCATTGTTTATGTTTACTCCTTCATTAAGCAGAGTGACTATGCCGACTTTCACTGCGGTAAGCGATTTTCTTCTCTGTTATTCACGCTTTCTTGGCTATAAGGAGAGAGATGTGATTTTAAAGTAGGCCTGAAACAAATTATTCAGATCGAGAAGTAATCAGTCTGTGAAGCGGTAATAAACAGAATTAGCAGATACTGATGCCTCTGCCAAGGCAATATCTGTTCCATACCACAAGGACATATATCAACAATAGGAGACATCTCAGGACATGTTCAAGGATGCTGACTCTGTAGAGGGGCAGAACATCCAGAATGACACAGATCCTGCTCAGATGCTCAGAGCAGAAACTGCCCATCTATTACTAACCCATCCACCCACTAACAAACTGGACTGCAGATAAAGCCACTTCAGCCATTGAAAAGGGCATCAAAGAAACACTGTTCTTAATTTAGAGGTGCTGTTGAGAGCACAGGGGCTAATAAATTTCCAGTCTTTAAATAAATGTCTATGTTCTATCTCCTGTCCTGCACACATCTATTCAGCTCTATTTTGATTGCCTTTATTATATTGTGGATGCTATTTTTATTTATAAGCTGATTAATTTCTGTCTAATTAAACGTAAATAGATGAAAGGGGAGACTTAATTTCAGCAGACTGAATTAATTTATCTGTTGTCATGGAGCAAAGGTAACCATGTAAAATGAGAAGGGTCTACAAAAAAAAAAAGCTGTTACTGATGGCCATTTTATGTGATTCATCTACTAAAACCAGAATATATATCCATGATGCAAACCAAATTTCTGTTATTTAGAGCTTTTTATTTCCATGATTTTCAAAAATAATTTTTTCTGTAATTCATAAAGCTTAGTAGTTTTCTGACTTCATAGTATGTTGGGAAACAGAAATACTCCAACAGTGTAAAAAGGGATGTTTATAAGATTTGAAAAAATGGGCATGAAACTTTTGTACCCTTATCTGAAAACCAAGTTTTAACTTGAATACAATAGCTTAAAGACGTTTGCCTTGCTGTTCAAGGCAAGACTTCAGCATTCATTGTCACCTGGAAATTCATATCAGTGAGCATATTGATCCCTCTGCACCTCACCTTCCTTTGAGGGGAGATCTGTTCTGAGGCTGCTGCGCTTTCCATGACTATCCCTGTGCAATTTGACTTGAATCCCAAGAGCAGGTAGGAGGAATAAATGGGGACATTGTGAAGCAGTAAGAGGTACAATAAAGCAGGAAAAACTCTCTTGAATATATACTTGCATTTTGATTTCCTCATCAAATAATGTGTTTCTAAAGAGATGGGCTTTAAAAATTATTAGTTCTCAGCTTCCTCAGCAGTCTTCATTTCCATGTATCTTTCAAGTACCTTTCAAAACTGTTTTAAAAACCCAAAGGCTCTCTTTGACTCGACCTTTTCATTTTATAAGACAGCAATAAGGTTACAAGATAATTTACATTTAGATTATGTTTTCTTTGTAGGGATATCACAACGCCAGATGCTATGAATCTCATAGTCCTGCTTCTCACAGAAGTTCTTGGTATGGCCTGTGCTCTTGAAGCATTGATAAAGGCAAATGCACTTCTGTGTGAAAGATAAACAGACAGACAGATAGATAGACAGATACCGAGTGAACAGAACTTGTATCATCACTCTCAAGAAAATGCTGAAATAACATTCAAGATTTCAAATATTACTGCAGCTACAATCATTAGCACTGTCTTGGTTTGTAAGCCGGTGGATCAGCCTTTGCAATGACGATTACCTTCCTGAATCTGTTTTTTTAATACGCGTTGTTTCCCAAGACAGTTAAGAACTGAACATTAAGAACTGGCACAGAAATCTAGAACATTAAAACGAACTATTTCAGAAACACAAATTAAAGAGGCAGCAGAAAATTACAGAATCTATTTAAACAACAAGCTTTCGGCCTAAGAAGAAATGAACTTACAAGATTTCAATAATTACATTTGGCATCTCCTCTTGATTGCACCTGGGAAGGCAAAACGGGATGCAGCTGCTCCTGGCTGCATGGTGATGATGTACAGACTAGTGACAAAACTTTCCAAACACGACTTTCCATCCCCAAGAGCTGGATTGCCAGAAGTGCAGTCCCAGGAAACTAATACTTTGCTTGATTTCTTTTCCATCACAATGTTTCTCTTTTCTGAGCAAACCAGGCAGGAAAAAAAAAAAGCATTAGTGGCAGACTTTTAAGAAGGGCTTCATTTGTTAGCTGTCACTACTTTAATTCCTGTTTATGCTTCTATGCCCTCGAGCAAGCAGAGGATAAAGTTCAGGACTAACAAGAATTGGATAATACTTCACATTGCAGTCCAGTAATAGGCTCGCTAAATATCAAATCAATTTGCTAATTAATCAACCCTCTCTATATCTTTGTAAGGTACTGTTAATTTTCTGGGGGTTTTGGTTGTTTTTTTTTCCTCGGATGAGGAGGACAAGAGCTAAGGAGTTGAAGTATGCTTCCAGGCACACTCTCCAATGAAATCCCTGTGTGTGACCAGGGTGTCTCAGGTAGAATCCAACTGATGCACAAAGATAGAGAGTTTTCAGCAGAGCATTTGCTGGAAAACCTTCACTCCAGAAATAATTTTCTCCTTTAGCTTTGAACTGCTTCAGTCTACTGGTATGACTGGCCTATGCCAAATGCAGCTGCCTCAGTGAGGGGTCAGAGAACTGGTGGGGAAGGGCACAAGCAACTCTCTTTCCTGGGATTTAAAGGGTATCAGCTTCCCTTTTCTGATTTGCATTTTAATTAGTTATAGTGTGGGTATATGCAGGGAGTGTGCCTAGAAAAAAATGCCCTTAATTCATTATTACTTTGGGTTTTAATTTAATTCATGTCAGAAGCACTCGAAATTTTAAGCAGGCATTCTTTCAAGATGCATTTAAAGCAAAAGAAATAAACTAAAATTATTTCAATGGAACTATAATGTGAAAAACCCCAACATTTACTAGCAACCTCTG
Organism: Buceros rhinoceros silvestris; assembly: GCF_000710305.1. Taxonomy (NCBI): domain Eukaryota; kingdom Metazoa; phylum Chordata; class Aves; order Bucerotiformes; family Bucerotidae; genus Buceros; species Buceros rhinoceros. The sequence continues at coordinate 13,208 of NW_010394255.1, forward strand.
CCTCAAGGAGCTCACAACTAAAGAGGTAAGAGGCGGGAGAACAACAAGGCTACGTGTACCCTTGTATCATATTTCGCTACTGGCACAGATGCAAGGCTGACTCCTAAAGAGAGGGTCTTGTAGGTTGTCCCAGGCCGTAGCAGAGATGAGAAGTCGCTAAGGCAGGTGTGGGGAAAGTATTTTTTAAGGCTCCACCAACAAAAAAGAAAGGGTCTGTAATTGCAATTCAAACAGTAGAGCTGGGAGTCATCTCGTCCATGTTAAAGGTGACTGGTGGGTCAAAGGCGATGAGGACAGCTTCTCACTTCACTGTGATTTGTCTAGGGCTATGGCACTTCATTAGCTATTTTGACAAATGAGGGAGAACTGTATTACCACACGACCAAAGGTGACACCAAATGGCTACAACTGTAAACAGCATAACCATTTATCTCAGTGACAGGGAGAGGGAGCTGTGGTAATTGCCAGAGAACAAACGGGATCTGCTCCGCTCGTCATATGCGGGACGAACTGATGGGTGCAACGAGAAAGGCAAGAACCCACGGAGAGCAAGGAGGTGAGAAAAACGAAGAGGGGCAAACAGCAGGTGATCGATGAGACGGAGGTCAGTGGGACTTCTTTGTAGGAGTGAGGAAAAATTCAGCGTCTGTGACACATAACAAGGAAGTAGGAGGACAACTCAAGGAAGGCATGAGAATTGAGTTACACGTGATTTTTTTCTTGCAATGAAATGAAAGACCTTTGCATAAAAAAGGGACTGAATTGAGGAGTGAAAAACGGCTAAGATTATGGATACAGCGTTCTCTTACATTGCAGAATAAAGATGTTTACTCAGGAATAATGTATTTGTAATGGCGCAGATGGGTGAAGATGGTCTTAGCTGCTCAGATGAACCCTGTAACAGGGAAAAAGCATCCAAAGAGCCATGGAGAAGTCAGCTGAGAAACCTAACACCCAAACGAAGGAAAGAGAGGAGGGCAGCAAACTGGGGGGCTATAAAAAGCTACGTGGCAAAGGACGTTAAACTGCACTCTGAGTCCCTCCTCTCCAGCTGACCATGGCTGGACAGCAAGGACGCTAGCATGGCACAGGGATGGTCTTGTGAAGGTCAGTGGCTGGACAGCTGTGGTCCCCACAGCCGTCACGGAATGCAGCAGGTCGGCGGGCTGAGCAGGCTGACAGGGCCACACCACACGGGTGCCTGCCAAGTGGCCACCAGCGGGTTCTTTGCCCGGGGAAAGACACGAGAGCATCACTCCAAGGGTGCTGCCCCTGCCTGAAGGTGAAGTCCCAGAGACCTGCCCGGGAGCCCGAGCAGTCATTAAGGGGGG
>NW_010394256.1:0-342 GCF_000710305.1 Buceros rhinoceros silvestris
TCCCCGCATCCACGTAGAGCAGCAGCGTGGGAGGGGCGATCTAGGAGCAGAGGGGACACGGCTGTCACCACACCGAGGCAGCATGGGTCCGGTTTGGTTTGGGGAGGTGGTGGTGGTGAGCATGGGGGTCACAGATGTCCCCAAGCCATCCTCTGCCTCCCTCTGTATGGGTCTGGGGGCCACCGGGACACCCCAGATCTACGCAGAGGAACAGAGGGACACCATGGCCAAGCCCTGGCTCTCTGCCATCACCACTGCGCCAGTACTGTGGTCACCCGCTGTCAGCCCACAGACATCCTGGAGAGATGTCCCTCCCCCTGTGACCTGGATGCCGGCTGTACC
>NW_010394256.1:582-1018 GCF_000710305.1 Buceros rhinoceros silvestris
CATGCCATTGTCCCTCACCTTCTCCTCAACCTCCTCTCCCTGCTTCACTTCGCGGGGGTAGCCGTCGATGAGGAAGCCCTTGGACACGTCTGCTTTGGCCACCATGGCGTCTCGCAGCATGTCCAGTACCGTGTCCTGGGGAGGGGAGGACAGAGCTGCCAGGGCTGACATGGGACAACATGCCCCTCACCCGGCACCCCCAACCCCTCTGCAACTTCCCCCTGGGGTGGCAGGGGAGGGGTACCCAGGCCATGTGTTGACTGTCACCGTGGTACCTGGTGTCCTCACGGTCCCCCTGCCTGCATGCCCCACCATGTGGCAGCCAGTGGCCTGTGTGCACTCACCAGGGGCACCAGCTCGCCCTTCTCCATGATGGCCTGGAGCTTCTTGCCCCGCTCCGAGCCTGAGATGACCTCTGCCCGCAGCCGACGCCCAG
>NW_010394256.1:1136-1820 GCF_000710305.1 Buceros rhinoceros silvestris
CAGCTCGCCCTTCTCCATGATGGCCTGCAGCTTCTTGCCCCGCTCCGAGCCTGAGCTGACCTCTGCCCGCAGCAGGTCCCCCGTGGAGAGGTGGGTGTAGCCATACTTCTGCACGATCTTTTCACATTGGGTCCCTTTCCCTGACCCAGGGCCACCTGCAAGTCACACAAGGGCCACACATGCCCCAAGCCATGGGTAAGGAGCTGGAGGGTTACATGGAAGCAGCAGCATAGATCCCACAGGAGTCCCCAGAGCCTGGTGAGATGGGGGTCAGCATCTCCAAACCCAGCACCAGATGGATGCGGAGAGCTGTTCCTGGGGTGGGCTGGGGCATGCCAAGTGCTTGGGGGTGGCATGAGCTGCTGGCTACTGGCACATGGGCACTACCACCCTGATGGCACCCAGGAGATCACCACCCCATTGACACCCAGGATATCACCATCCCAGCAGCACCCAGGGTATCATGACCCCATCAACATCCAGGACATCACTGCCTGATGGCACCCAGGAGATCAACACCCAGGTGTTTACTGCCACATCACCCCAGACACTGCCACCCCATGCCTGGCCAGAGGTACTCTCCTGGTCCCAGCACACCCCACCATGGCCTGGAGGAGCTGGGCTGGAGCCAAGGCCACCCCACAGCACCTGGGGGCAGCTGACATCGCACAGCCTCAGTCTACC